>NW_005871531.1:133794-134710 GCF_000147115.1 Myotis lucifugus
CAGAACCATCTTTCTAGAAGGCAAGTCTGCTCCAGGTCTCCTCCCCTTAAACCTTTCTGTGCTTCTCCATTAGCTTTTCCCTGTTGAGCCCAGACTAGTTCATTTGCAACATTAAAAGTATTTCCTGCAAGCCACATCTGTCCCTTCCCCTGAGTCTCTTCTTAGCTCCGTGACCCAGGACTACTTGAGATTCTTGAAAGCACACGCTGAGGGTGGCACGTCTGTGCCTCCAAAGATGCCCTGACATCCCTAAGCGAGTGCAGGAGGCAGGTGTGCCCTGGACGTCCTCCTCCTCCTCTCTTCCTGCCTCGGGACCACATCCATCCTTACACCTGTGCCCACACCGCACGGCGTGGCTTACACCTGTGCCCACACGCACAGTGTGGCTTACACCTTCACACAAAGCCCTATTTTTCATCCAACAACAAACATTTACTTTGTTCTAATCACTGTCCTCAGAGAGAGAAATTATTGGTGAGCAAAAATAAATGGGCCCCGCCCTCATAGACAGAGCACGGTGGAGTGCTCAGCGTGTTAGAATGGAGTAGTCGGGGATTTCGAAAATAAATGGAGACTGCAGCTCTGAGAAGCGCTGAGAGATGAGGACCGTGGAGGTACAACAGCTCACAGTCAAGGGTCAGTGGAGAGGACACGGGGTCAGGGAGGGGCACGGGGTCAGTGGAGAGGACACGGGGTCAGGGAGGGGCATGGAGTCAGTGGAGAGGACACGGGGTCAGGGTGGGGCACGGGGTCAGTGGAGAGGACACAGGGTCAGGGAGGGGCACGGGTAGCAGCGGGGTGGGCCATGAATTGATGCCTGCAGGAGATACTAGGTCATGTGCACCCCAAAGCGCAGGTGGATGGAAGGGCACACGCGGGGCGCTGGCTCTCTTTGCCCGAGGTCACTCTGTGGACA
>NW_005871531.1:135382-136537 GCF_000147115.1 Myotis lucifugus
GTTGATCACAGCCAATTTTACAGACAATATATACCTCTCATAGCTAAAAATGTACGTATTTGACAATTTCCATTAGATATTTTATCTTTATAGTGAAAGTTACTTTGTTAATTCTTTCCCATTGATTTTTGTAGAGAGTTGGAGAGGGGCGGGGTGGGGGGGGAGAAACATTGATGTGAGCGGACACATCGATTGGTTGCCTCCCACACCAGCTCTGACGGGGTTGCACCTGTAACCCAGGTATGTGCTCTTGGTCGGGAATTGAACCCATGACCCTACAGCAAGCATGTCACACTTGTGGCCGGTGCATGTGCGTCCTCCCGGCTGCGACTGTGACATGCTGGCCCTACAGTGTACAGGCCAGTGCTCTAACCACTGGGAAACACCAGCCCAGGGAAAATTATTTCTCATTATGTGAGTTATGATTTTTAACTGAAAGTGTGGAAACTGCCCCCTAAAAGCTCACACTCTCGGTGACACGGAAACCAGGGCCGCACGCGGGCTGCTCTCGCGCACGGCTTCGACGTGTGCCTGTGCTCTCCACAGTCTGATTTCTGGGACACACCGCTGTATACCCAGAGGTTGGTTTTCTTTAAATACAACATCATCTCGTAAGTATTTTACCACAGTGCCAGTCCACAACTAGCAATTATACTTCCTCACAACTAGTAACACTAAAATCTCACCGAGTGCTTGCGTTAGGCGTGATTAGCTGCTACCCAGCTGTCGGGCTGCGGACCGCTTTCCAGGGCTCATTACGAAAATGACCTTCCGTTCACCTTCATGACATCATTTCCCGGGGAGCCCAGGCCACGGGGCTGCGAGGAGGGGAGGGTGCTAGCTTCCAGGCTCCGCGACAGGCAAGGGCGCTCGGTCTGGATTAAGGGAGGAAGCTGCTCACACAGGGGACAGTGAAAACTGTACAAATAACAACAACACGAGGGACGCTGCTTCCAGTGTCGCCGCAAGAAACTTCATTTCTCGGGCACGACCTTTGCTCCTTTGCTCCTGCCTTTCCTTTGGATTCAAACTGGCCCCGTCCCCCACCCTGTGTTCCCCCCCCCGCCACCCCCCCCCCCCCCCCCTGGGGAGGAGTATCTTGAGCTCCTTTTTTAGGGGAAATAAAACATGCCATAAAGGGGGGGGGTGGGCATA
>NW_005871531.1:137756-174812 GCF_000147115.1 Myotis lucifugus
GATTCTGGTTTAACACTGGCTGTTAAGAAACAGACTTAGCGATGAACCTTAGACGTCCCCCCTTTCCTGCCTCAAATTCCGGGGGGAACCTGCGTCAGGAAGGACACTCAGCACAGCCAGCTTCGCAGGAGGCAGGAACCCTCCGAGCACCCGCCGCTGACTCGACAGCCCCCCTCCCCATCCCCCCCCACCGGCCCCCCCGTCCTTGTGTCTGGGTTGCCTCGAAAAACTACCTGCTCTGTAGCCAAAAGGTACCTGCCTTTTACGTTCTGCTTTTCCTCGACTACCTGGAAATTGCCTGCTTCCTTTGAAATCTCAGACCGCTACTCCCCACTCTCTCCTTTGTCCACAATGACACATGGACCCAACTTTACATTTTTGGAATTCTCATGCTCATGTGCGTTCCTGTAGCCGTGTATTACAAATTTGATTTCCTGATCATCTGTCTCTGTTGATTGATTACTAACCCGGCTGGAAGAATTTAGAAGGTGGGAAGGAAAGGAGCATTTGTTCCAGCCCCCATGATAGAATTTCGTTAAGTCCTTGGTTTCTTGATTGTAAACATACATTACCAAGCATATATTTTAAGATATATAATTAAGTAAATATTTATAAATTACACTTTTTCTATCTAATAAAGAGGGAATATGCTAATTGACGGCCACACCCTCAAAGATGGCAGCGCCCACAGCCACAAGATGGTGGCACCCAGTCCCCTCAGCCCCCCAGCTGCCCAGGGCTGGCCTGAGGTGCAGGCAAGCCTCGGATGTCGGCTGCCCGGCCACCCAGGGCTGGCCTCAGGCTCAGGTAACCAGGGCCGGCCGAGGCTTGCGTTGCCGGCAGTGGCAGCAGCAGAGGTGTGATCGTCACCTTCCCCTGATCGCAGGATCGCCTCCTGCCCCTGAGGGCTCCTGGACTGTGAGAGGGGGCAGGCCGGGCTGAAGGACCCCCCACTCCAGTGCATGAATTTTCCTGCACCGGGCCTCTAGTAGTTAATAAATTGCAAATAGTTTAACTCGGTGTTCACTTTACTGTGTTGCGGGTTATCTTTGCACACTTTGACGTGTACATCAAGGAGTAGCTCCTAGTCTGATCTAATGACTCCAGACAGTGCCTTTGATATCGGTGCCATGAACTAGTCCTTAACAACAGCAAAGGAGCAGAGGGAAGACCACACATCACAGGCGTATTCTCTGCAGAACACTGGGGGAGGGGCCTGGATGGAGGGCAGACGGATGCTGCCCAATAACATTGGGGTGACACAAGGAAGGGGCTTGCTGTCAGTCACCCCTGGGGACAGAGGTCATTGGCTAGAATGGGTGTGGCCACTGCAAGCCCCAGGAGATCTGGGGTACTTGACCCTCTACACAGAGGAGTTCATTCTTTTATGCTTTGGGCTCTTGTGGGACTCCTGTGCCTCTGGGCATGTGGGGCTCACTCGCTTCCGCTTCCTTGCATTCGCCCACACGGCCCACGGCCACTCGGACCCCACACACCGTGGACCGGTGGACTGGACTGGACCCGGCTCCAACATGGAGAGGACACTCGGCCACTGGCTCTGCCTCTCGCTCCACTGAGGCCCCAGCTCCACTGCTCCCAGGACTGGGCTGAGGGAAACGGGGCCTTGGGAACCCAGGGGTGCAGTTCCAGGGAGACGAGGCGTCTGCCATCTCACCCTCCCGCGGGGCCTCCGGAAATGCTTATTCCAGCGGCACCCCAAGAAGCCCCTCCCACCCGCAATGGGGGGACGAGATATGTTTTTTCTCTGATAGCACTTCGTCCTCTGTTACTAAATTACAAAGAGCCGAGGAGGCCGAGAGAGCAGATGATATCGTATCTTCCGTCAGAAACGGGATTTACTTTAGAAACAATTATGAAAGCATGACAAATGACCAACAGAATAAAATTTAATGTTGGGTTTTTTGTAATATTTCATGTATATTTTGCATATTAAATCAGCTAGGAATGACTGATGAAACACTGTTTTATTAAATAAGTCCTTTCTAAAGTCTATTCATCATCAGAAAAATGTAGTTGGATAATGAAAAGACGATGTGGTTTCACTTGTATAATTCATTTCAAACCTCAAACAATGGAAAGAAATGCAAAAAAAGAAACCAAATAAATATCGGGGTAAAGTCCTTGAAAGAAAGCTGGAGGATACCAAGAAATACAGTAAAAATAGAAATAAGTATATGCCTGTAAGTTATTTTTTAAGCTTGTTTTAAATTAATATCCCAAAACGAAGGAAATGTAATCTGTTATGTGAGCCAGGAGGTCAGGGCTCAATTCCCAGTCAGGGCACTGATCCCCAGTGTGGGGCGTGCAGGAGGCAGCCAAGCGGTGATTCTCTCTTCCCATGGATGTTTCTCTCTCTCCTTTTCCCTTCCTTTCTCTGGAATCAATAAAACCACATTTAAAACAAATAATTCATATTCCCTTTAGCCGCTCCACATACTTTTCAGTTACTTTCCCACAATTGCCTCCCTTTGTTCAACCTACTGTAAAAGCATGTGGACTCCACAATTCTGTTGGGCCTTCATTCCTTATGCGGGCTCCCATGTCCTGTAGAACTTATGTAAGTTTGTACACTTTGCCGCTGCTTATCTGTCTTATGTCAATTTAATTCTCAGGCCCAGCGGAAACACCCTAAGAGGGGGGAGGTAGAAACGTGCCTCCCCTCCACCGTGCACAGTTAAAACGAGTTAAGATGCTAACACTTAGCCCTGACCAGTTTGGCTCAGTGGATAGAGCGTCAGCCTGTGGACTGAAGGGTCCCAGGTTCGATTCCGGTCAAGAGCATGTACCTTGGTTGCAGGCGCATCCCCAGTGGGGGGTGTGCAGGAGGCAGCTGATCGATGTTTCTCTCTCATTAATGTTTCTAACTCTCTATCCTTCTCCAATCCTCTCTGCAAAAAGTAAATATATTTTTTAAAAATATATTTTTAAAAAAAGATGCTAACATTTATGTCATGTGTATCTCACTGTCTATGTTTTCAGGGTGTCCCAAATTAATAGACATGCTTTGAATAATTATTAATCCCAATGTGTTAAATCTGAAAGGAACGAAACATCAACTGAGCCATCAGAAAATGCATGCGTATCCATCCTTTGGGACACCTTATATAACTTTAAAAGAAGAGCAATAAGACTGTATCAATATTTGTTTAAAAGTCATTAGTAAAAATAATACTGTTAGAATAAAAAATGTCATTATTTCCTAAAATTTTTAAAAATTATTTTTTAAAAGAAGAGCAAAAGAGTTTGCCGACTGCGGCAATACTTCCCGAACAAGCTGTGGAGGCCGGGAATCGCCGACTTCCAGAGGTCAAAAGCGGGAGCCAGGGCCACCCTGTCTTCCCAGGAATGACGCAGAGACTAGGACATTCCACCCAAAAGGGAAGTCGCGTGCTCACCGGAGGTAACGTTACCCATGCCCTGGGGTAGCAGCACCCACAGGGCTGCCCGTACTGGCAGGTGGCACTGGGTAGGCAGCAAAAGGAAGTTAATTAGTCCCGAAACTGGGGACAGGAAGTCTGTGCAACCTGTTCTTTGGGAATCATGAGAAATTCAACACATTGCCATTAGTCCATGGGAGAGAGACGCAAAACCCTGCACTCTGGCCTGAATACTTGGAGAAAGCTCTAGAAAGAGGAACTGGATAAAACTCAAAATGGGTCACCGCTTCTTTCAAATATTGATTATATCTTCATTTTATAACTTACACAAAAATGACTTTTTAAAAAGTAAGTCGAGAAATTACTTGAAACGCTGTTAGAGTTACAAGCCACTGATTTTCATGTGTTGGACAGAAAACGGTTGCCAATGATATAGTGTATTTGGAATTATCTGCTATATGTATTGGAGCATAAAGATAAAGGATTGTTTTTATGTGCAGACGCTGGAGGTTCGGTTCCTCAGAGGAAAATAGTTCAATATTAAAACCACAGTGTAAGACGATCATTGCGCTACGCACTCCGTCCTCCTCGGAGGAGAACTGGCACCTGCCCTTCACAGGTGACAACTACCGGGATAATGAGAGCGGCATTGCTCCCGCTCCCCTCACAGAGCAGGTCCCAGCAGAAACAGAGGCGTATCATAAATGTGGTGAAAGTTGTCTAGAATTTGGAAACGCTACTAGCACATGCGCATGACCAAAACCATTTCAAACCAAATACAGCAGCAACTGTGCTCAGTTTCATTTAACTATTAAAAATTAAATTCAGCCCTAGCTGGTTTGGCTCAGTGGATAGAGCATCAGCCTGCGGACTGAAGGGTCCCAGGTTTGATTCCGGTCAAGGGCACATGCCTGGGTTGTGGGCTCGATCCCCAGCAGGGGGCGTGCAGGAGGCAGCCAATCAGTGATTCTCTCTCATCATGGATGTTTCTTTCTCTCTCTCACTCTCTCTTCCTCTTTGAGATCAATAAAAATATATTTTTTTAAAAAATTAAATTCAGCAGCAATCAGACGCACTTCTCATGCTTCCCAAAGTGAGTCGGAGCACTGGTACGACTACTTAGATTTTACAGTTATTAAAACGATTGATTCAATTTCCTTTTCTTACGTAGCTGTGCTTTGCTCTAAAACCTGTCCTTTCATAGGGCAGAAAGGAAGTTTAACCAAAGAAGCAGACATGAATTCATGAGATTTTCCTAATGCCCAAGACCCGTGGTCGGCAAACCGCGGCTCACGAGCCACATGCGGCTCTTTGGCCCCTTGAGTGTGGCTCTTCCACAAATTACCACGTGCGGGCGCGCACGTACAGTGCAATTGAAACTTCGTGGCCCATGCGCAGAAGTCGGTATTTTGTGGAAGAGCCACATTCAAGGGGCCAAAGAGCCGCATGTGGCTCACGAGCCGGTTTGCTGACCACTGCCCAAGGCGATCATTATGTGACAGTCTGAGTTGAAATCTCAGACAACTAAGATGCCTATTTTTAAAAAACACGACTTCATCATAGTAAATGACCCAGCACCATTAGGGCCCGGATTTAGGCACTGAATGTCCAGGACCTAGTCAGGGCCTGGTGTATTGTTGACAGTAAGTATTCGTTGAATGACATATAGTCAAACAATGAAAACCAATAAGGATGAATTAAAGCTCCATTGACTTTTAATCATGAAGCTCTATCTTAAAGGAAGCAGCAGCAGTGACTATGTCACTTTAACGAGGGCCCTACTGGTCTCTTAATTTCCAGCCCCTCCCTGCCTGCCATGGTGCCCTGAGCACTAGCCCTGAAGTCGCACTCTTTTAGGCTCCAGCAATGAACAGTATTTACTTTGGAAGAACAAGCAGCCCTAATGGGATTAACCACAGAACTGGTGAGTTTCAATACCCAGCAGAATAAAACCAAATAAAGCCGGTTAACAATAGGGCACAGGGCCCTGGCCAGTAAGAACTGGTTGGTTGAGCATCTCCCGTGCACCAAAAAGTCACCGGTTCAATTCCTGTTCAGGGCACAGGCCTGGGCTGCAGGTTTGATCCTCTGTAGGGGACATACAGGAGGCAGCCGATCTATGTTTTTTCTCTTAGATGGGTGTCTCTCTCCTTCTCCCTCCCTTCCCCCCTCTCTCTAAAAAATAAATTCTCAGATGAGGATTTAAAAACAAACCTCTTCTCATCAGTTTTACATTAAGAAACAGATGTACAAAAAAAATAGAAAAAGCAAAGAAACAGATGTACATTTTCATGCCAACGAAATAATTTTATAAAGGAAAATAAATTATAAAATATATATTTATTAACTTTACAACATTTAGATGTTTGATATAAAAATGTTGGTATCCAATTGATTTCTCAAGCACATTTTCTCTTCTAATTTTATGGCTCACAGCGAGACAGAGATTTTGATTTATGGTTTCCAAAATACAGGTAATTTTGCATGATTTTAAGTTATTTTTTACTCATTTCACTCTGACTAGTTGCACGCACTACACAAAGACTTCTCCCCCCGACTCCACGGCACCCAGGCAACTGCGGCCGCCGGCGTGTGCGGGAAAAGAGCGCTCAGAACCGACAGAGTTCGTATGTGACACTCGGTCTCATCGCCGCCTTTAACCCCAGGACCCTCAGATGGATGACGTCATGTTGTGTAACCGTCATAGTAGACATGTGTGTGTTCGTATGGGGAAAGCATGTGTGCTGTGAATTCATCAGATCGTGCCTGGGGGAGCGGGCCCCTCAGTCTTCCCGTGGCCCTAGATTAGAAGCTCGCGCCCCGGGTGACCCGTGTAAGGACAACGGGGAGGTGGCATTTCTGCACCCACATGTGTCCGCTCATGTGTGTCTCATCGTTTCTTGTTTGTTTTTTTAAATATTTTTACTAGCAATGATTTTACTTTGAAAAGAAAAGAGAAATGGGACATGAAAAGCAGGTTTGCTTGGTTACTTAAGCTTCCTTATATTTAAAGGGTGAAAAGCACTTTTCACAAAAGAAATATGTATTTGCATATGCTCATAAAATATTTACGGTGAAATATACAAAACACAGTCACTCGTGATCCCTTAATTAGCCTTTAAGCAGAGTAAGAACTTAATTAAAGTATAATTTGTTAAGTCATTAGAGTTGGGTTATAACTTTGACACTGATTTTCAGTAATGAATAGGTCCCGAAAGCACATGACTCATTTGGCTGTTGACATTGCATTTTCTCTTCAACATTTTCCTCTTTGGGGAATCAGGGCATTTTTAAAAGTGAAAGGCATCCAGCAGACACCATCATTTAAAAAATGAATTTAGAAAATATTACCAAATGGCCTCCGATTAAATGCATTATCATGAAAGGAATCTCCCCCTTATTAACCCAGCAAACTGTACCTTATACTTTCATGGTTACTTCCATCACCATTTAACACTCCATATTCACTGGTTTTTCTTCCTACTATAATGGAAGCTCTGTGAAGACAGGGAATTTTCCTGCTTTATTCTTTGCTGTATTTCTAGTCTAGAATGGTACCTGGCACACAGTAGGTAATGTCTATTGAATAAATAGCCACTTCTTATTAAGTTGCATGGACATCAATTAGATGACACACACAGTTAAAAAACACATACATAATACAATTTTAGTATAATCAGACCACTAGAATTTAAATGAACTAATTCTATGTATCAGCAGTAAGTAATATTCCGTGAGCTAATCTCATATCGGTCCTAAGAGGATTACAAACTACATTCTGTAAGAAAACACAAAAACAAACAGCTAGCCGAAGATCTAAGAGGCTTGAAAATAAAGTGTAAAATATGCCTAAGTCCCCCTGGCCAGTTGGTAGGGCACCGTCCCATGCACCGAAAGGCTGCTGGTTCCATTCCTGGTGAGGGCACATGCCGGGTTTCGGGCGTGATCCTGGGTAGGGGGCGTGCA
Source organism: Myotis lucifugus (assembly GCF_000147115.1). Lineage (NCBI taxonomy): Eukaryota > Metazoa > Chordata > Mammalia > Chiroptera > Vespertilionidae > Myotis > Myotis lucifugus. Next base: position 145,121 of record NW_005871531.1, read on the forward strand.
GGAGGCAGCGATCAGTTACGCCCTCACATTGAAGTTTCTCTCTTCTTCTAAAAATCAGTAAACTATATTCTAACACAATAAAAATAAGAATAAAATATGTCTAAGATAACCATCCTCACTCTTAGCTACCCAGTAGATGAAATTCAAACTGCTATTATATTAAACAAACAAAATATACAAAATGTAGACTATCTTATTTTAATAAATTCTTTCAAACATCAGGTTTAGAATATTTATTCATGATATACCAGGGGCTATGGTAAGTGAAAGTTAAATAACGCCCTGCCCCAGTCGTCCATCGCAGCCCCGGGACACAAGAACACAGATTTCTGTCTTCCTCAGCACTGAGACTAAAATAGGGTGTCTGGCTTTCCCAGAGGAAGGTACTAAACCATGAGTAAAGGTCACGAGGCAAGAAACACCGTGATATGTTTAGAAATCCACACACACAAAGGTTTCTCATGTACAAAGAGCAAGACAGCAAAAGACCAAAAAACAAACAAACAATGGGGATTGTTTAAGAAGCCAAATAATGAGGCTGTACATTAATAACAGGCAAAATTTCTTAGCAGAAAAAGGTTTTCTCCAATCCTGGTATATTCCAGAGTTGTACTCACTGGATACAGAGCTCACTACTTCTGAAAACTGACCTAAATCCTAGTATTACTGAGCAGACAAAATATTCCTGATAATATTGCAACTAACCAATCCATGTTCCTCTCGCCCTTCCTGCCTCTTCCCACTGACAGCCTCACATCATGAGAGTCCAGATTTCTTCCTCATGCGATGAACCATCTGCAAAACCGCTGCTGGAGACTTGAAGGTAGTCCAGTTGTTAGTTTATAAAATGTAATAAGTTACAACAATGCGGTGTCAAAATTATAACCCACACGGGCAGAGTGAGCCAGAGATCCCCAGACAGAATTATCAAAATCTTAACTTCTATGTTTCTTGACTTGTGGTTTTAATGTTACCAGTCTAACCATTAGCACTCCTTATAGTTCATTTAAAAATATGTAAAGAAAATTTGATGTAAAAGAGCCAGCTCTTTTGTGCATATGCAAATGCATCATTACCCAAGCAACTCTTCAAAAATGATCTTTGAAGGGTGACTAAAAAACATTTTTTTTCAATTCAGTCTTATACTTGGTTAGTAAAATTTTATATAGCTTAATGCAAATGGAAAGTATTTTTTTTCAAATGATGAGTTGATGCTTCTCAAGAGATTCGCTAATGCCAGATTTTAATACTGAAAAAATAAAGGTCTTCTTAGGGCCAGCCACACCTTAATTAGCTGGTGAAGTCTCACAGAATGAACACTGACATCTCACCTCCAGTCCTGAAACGGAACAAGACATCTATATATACATGCATAGACATGCACACACACATTACACACAGAAATGAGAATTGTGAGTTGGCACTAAATCTTTGTCTTTTCCTTGTGATTTTTCCAAACAGACACACACACACACACTCACTCCCAGCCACCCACTCACATACTCAAACATTCACACACTAACACACAAACACTCAAACGCTCACACACTAACATACACTCAAACATGCACTCATACACGCTCACTCACATGCACACACACACACACATTTATACAAACTAATACAACATTTGCTGATTACATTTATTTAACTAAAAGGACTTCCATGAAAAATACAAAGAATATTTTAATTCATTGACATTTTTACATAGAAAATTTTTAGAACGGATCTTGCAGTGGCGCAAGATTGTATCTCAAAAGAGCTCCCTTTTTCGGTATCTAAGCCAAGATATGAAGCCAACTGAGGAACAAGCCTACAGAGAGCCCTCTGGTCAACATGACAAAAAAGCTCTAAAAGCTGGAGGGAAAGTTACAACAATGCATGCCCATCCTCCAGAGTAAGAAAGGCAGATACGGGCTCCAAGGAAGATGAGGAAACGCAAGCCGAGAGCAGCGGCGGGTGAGGAACCCTGGACCCTGCTCCCCAGCCATCAGTCCGGAGCCTGTGCCCGGGGAGACCCACCGGGAAGAGCCACGGGGATGAGGCCGCACGCGGAGCAGGCGGGTGCCAAGCGCAGCGCACAAAACAGAGGCTCCCAGTTCGAATGAGAACAAGAGGAAGCTGGCAGATTCAAACACCCCAGCACGTACAGGCCATAGAAGAATGGAAAGAAACTTTCAATAAACATATGTTAGTTACATAAGCCGATAACGACAGTAAGAGAAGCCATAAGGCAAGAAGGAGACATTATTTGAAAAAACAATAGGTAGATCTTTTAAAGAAACAAACATATCAATTCTAGACTCTATAATTCGGTAAATTGATATTTACCGAAATACACAGCTTAGACAGTAGATCAAACCTAACTGAATTACTAAATTAGAGGAGAGGTTTGAGGAAATCGCCTGGAAAGGAGCCCAGAGAATTAAAGAGATGGGACAGAAGAAGAGAAGAGACCAAGAGTTTGAAGGCTACAAGGAGAAGGGCCAGCTCGTATTTAATAGGGACTTCGGAGTCTTCACATTTAAATCAGATCGAATTCTAAGCAGAACCAATCTTCAAAATTCACACCAAGGTGAAAACATGGATAGAGAATAGGTTTCAAAATGCAGAGCAGGATTGGGAGTCAGTGATGTCTCTGATATTTGGGATTGCTGTAATATGTAGACATACACATATGTGAATTAATCACCTCAAGGCCATTGCACAGGTAAAATGTACTATTCCTTTATGTAATGATAAATAAAATGGGAGAAAAAAACATTCACTAAAATACATACAAATATATAAAATGGTATAAATTTCATAGTCTCTCAATTTAAAACATTTGTCTACAGAAGTCATTTGAAGCAGATCATGAAAGCAGGACATGTTTTAGACACGCTGAATAAAGGAATAAGAATGTATGGTTTATGCAAGAGGAAGCAATTTACTTTAAAACTTGACATGTGCTCTTTGGGCCTTTCTCAGATTCTCTGTTGAATAGCAATCTATTCTAGTCAAGGAGCTACTTCAGACTAGAGCCTTATTATGCAGGCTTGAGGGCCAGCACTGTGTGTTACTCACCACTGTGTGTTACTCATGACGTGAGCAGGTGAGCCACTGTTGCCCAGACATTACGTCTCTGCAATGGGGCACAATCCAATAATGGACTAAACTGGACTCGTCTGTTTTAATAACACCTGGACAAGAGTCTCGACAGTGTCCCCCCACATGCCACAAATTCGCCCATGAAGATTGAGAAAGAGGAAAACTCAACATGCAACTGAAAACCAGGCATAGTAATGAATGCACAGGCAGACACATAAGGAGTTTTTACAGGTAACAAGGCCAATGGACTTGGATAGAAAAACCAGTGTTCTTGGTGAATTCATGTTTTGCCACCAGAGGCACCCATCTGAAAGTCAGTGGGTAGCTTCTGCATCCCTCCTACACTTTCTGCCACTTGGTCAGAAATAGAAGATCTAGAGCAAACTCAGAGGGTGGGGGTGGTAGGCGAGGGCACCGTTCTGCCACGGCGAAGTAGTTGCTTTATAATAAAAGTGCTGTTCCCTTCCACTCCCATCCCCGTCAACATCGCGTCTACAGACACTCACAGCCAAAGCTCAGAAAAGAGCTGAACAGGAAGCAGGGAGAGCGGCCCTCGGTAGCACATTCCCCGCACCCTACCAGGCAGCGCGCTCTACACGCAGAATGCTGCAGGCCAGGGCAGAGGAAAGCAGAACTGCACTGTGCATCTCAGGGCGGGCAGGTTTTCATCTGCTCCATCTGTCTCAGTAACGAAAGTCACAGAAGATCCCCTTTTAGGCGACAGAACAGAACTTGGTGAAACATGTTCATGCCAGACCCTGAGCATGAGCTGGGAGCTGGGCAGTCTCCCTAAGTGGGGCTGGGAAGAAGAGCTCACCTGTCCCCGGGCAGAGAGTGAGTGAGGTCCAGCACCAGCCCATGTCCTGTGTCTGGGCAAACACCTGTTCTAGATTGAGGTCAAACCCCAAATATACAGTAATGTATGGGTTCCATAAACATCCTCCACACAGAAAAGGAAATGGTTATAATCTTAGAGACATGACAGTGAGAAAGGCCCTTTGCAGTCACTTCTGCAGAGATCAGTGATTTTTAGAAATAGGTGCACTCAAGTGTTCAGTGGCCAGCCTTCATAAAAGAAGAGCAAAAGTCTTTATTGTGATAACAGGTAGATGCAAAAATAAAATTTTATCCTTAGGGAATAGTCAGACATGTTTGCAAAATATATATACATATGCATATACATATACTATATACATACATTCAATAATGTTGATAATAGTATTGCTTATAATAGCAAGATATTGATATTGAATAAAAACATTAATATCCAACAATAGGGAATTGGCGATATTCCAAATCCCTCTAAAGATTCTCAAAATGGTTTTTAAAGTACATATTCATTGGCATCATAAGCTGCCCAATTGACAAACCTCTTTCATCTCCCCAACTCAGATGCTAACCAACCACCAATTCTGTATAATGTATTTTCTCAATAGCCTTCAAACTAGCTCTCTTCTCTCCATGCTCACAGCTGTGGGATTATAATTTATTCACATAATTTATTCAGCTTTTTCTATGATAAATTTGCCTGGACAATAATAAGCTTTTTAAGCCAATGTGTATAATGATATCACTGAAGAAATGAGCAATATAAAGATTTTCAAGGCTTAATATAGCAGTAGAAGCAAAATTTAAGTTGAGGCAGTAATAGAATAATTGATACTAAAGAAAATAGAAAATAAAAGAAAATTCTATAATTTTTTAAAAAATGAAAATAGATAAAAATATTGATAGAGAAAATGACAGACATTATAGGATCAAATATATGTACAGTCTACATAAAATTTTGTTCTAAGAAAGAATGTAGGAAAATTGTGGCAAAAATAATAATCTATGACATCACAGAAGAAAACTTTCCTCACTTGAGAAAAAGTTTCAAGTAGGTAGACAGATTAAGCTCACTACATTAAAGAATTAATGAAAAGAAAAAAATATATATACATAAAACAACTTTTAATTATACAAAAACTAGTGGCCCTGTGCATGAAATTCGTGCATGGGGGGGTGGAGAGGGGTATCCCTCAGCCCGGCCTGCACTCTCTCCAATCTGGGACCCCTCAGGGGATGTCCGACTGCTGGTTTAGGCCTGATCCCACAGGGATTGAGCCTAAACCTGTGGGATCAGGCCTAAACTGGCAGTCAGACATCTCTCTCGCAATCCGAGACCGCTGGCTCCTAACTGCTCACCTGCTTGCCTGCCTGATCACCCCTAACCACTCTGCCTGCCAGCCTGCTTGCCCTCAACTGCCTCCCCCACCAGCCTGATCGACCCCAACTGCCCCCCACCTGCCAGCCTGCTCACCCCCAACTGCCCCCTCTTGCCGGCCTGATCACCCCCAATTGCCCCCCTGCTGGCCTGCTTGCCCCCAAATCCCCCCCTGCTGGCCTGCTTGCCCCCAACTGCCCTCCCCTCCTGGCCTGATCTCCCTTAACTGCCTCTGCCTTGGCCCCGCCACCATGGCTTTGTCCGGAAGGACGTCTGAAAGGTCTCCTGGAAGGTCTCCAGGCTTAATTAGCATATTACCCTTTTATTAGTATAGATACTGCAATTACCCAGACTGTGAAAATCAGTAATCAAACAAAAACAGATCAAATATGTCTTCAAAAAATTCAAGAGTTCAGAAATAGTCAACCCATGGTCATGTATAGAGATATGAATCTAAATAAGAACTCCAGAAATGAAAATTTATGGCTTAAAAGTTTTATGGATTGTCCCTTATTCAGACCGGAACACAGTCTTTGAAATTCTGTAGGACTGTTGTGATACATCTTAGATGGGGAACAGAGATTTGTTTCATGATTCTGTTAATGGTCTTTGTCCATTTCTATACTTGTCCCAAAATCAAGCAATGTGTGTTCATATTGAATCTCTTTTTCTTAATATCCGCTCCTGTTCTCCATAAATAAACAAATGAGGTGCTCACAATGACAAATCCACTTCTGTGGTGGCGCCGTGGCATGGGCATGAGAACCGAGAAGCCACGTGCGACCTTTGCCAAAGCAGAGCCCACAGGCACGTGTTCGCATGTATCTCCTCCAAGGTCTTCCTGTAAGGCTTGGTGGGGTTAGCATGGACAGGGTGGAGAGGGATTACAAAAGGGGGACAACTGTAATACTTTCAACAATAAAGATAAATTTTAAGAGACTGTTAGAAAGCATACTAAACTATGGTTGTCTTTTTTGTTAGTTGCTGCAGTTAAGCTGGGGAAAACTAGTAATAATTTATACTCCAGTGGCAGCTATGTCCATTATTCATCTCCTCTGCTAATTAATCCTTGAATGTTCTTTGATTTTCTTAAAAATCATCATATGAAACATAATTTCGATAAAGTAAAATATATATGTAGAAGAAAGACTGAACTAAAACATCAACACAATACAGAAAGTTGTGATCTCAGATGAATGCTGTCTTCTGTATAAATTTTATCCATTTTCCAAATTTTCTACAGCAATCATCTATTGGTTTAAAACTCAAAAAAATGAGAAAATTTAGTAAGTGCCAATAATTTTTATTTCATATAATGACAAATTTTTTAAATGAGTTGTATCTCAGTTTAGTTATAGATCCAGAGACATAGAAGCATGAAGCAGACTGATGAGTCTCAGAGGGAAGGTGGAGGAGGATGGTTAGAGGTCAACCACAGCATTTGTACGCAGATATGCACAACCCATGGGCAGAGACAATAGGGTGGTGAGGGCCTGAGGCGGGGTCATTGGGGAAAAAAGGGAGACATATGGAATACTTTCAATAATAAGACTTTTAAAAAATGAGTTGTACACTATTCTCACCTACACAAAAAGAAAGATAAGACGTACTAGGATACTTTGAAAGATGTTGACACAGTTGCATTCAATGAATGGTGGAATGATGAGTGATTTCTTTATTCCTTCTACTTTTCAATATTTTATTTTATGAAATAAACATGTACTAGTATATATTTCATATTGAGAGTAAAATCTTAATAATACAGGTACAAATTTATACGTTTTTACATGATTCAACTGATTATCCTACCATAAAACTTTCAAGGTTTTTGTCACAAATAACCTTCATTGTGACAAAAATGTAATTTCCTAAAATTGTTGCCTCAAATATTGATTAAAATTGATATGATTATGCATTAACATCGTATTTAGATTTTACCTGGAAGAAAAGGAGAAACTTTAACACAACTGCGGGGGTTGGAAGCTCACAGAATACCTAGAAGCCACGAATGTAAAGAGACACTTTGACCCTCTAAATGAAAACATCAAGCAAACATCGATTTTTCCTTTTTACTCTGATTTCATTTGTCATTTGTCAAAGAACTTTTGATCTCGAAAGAAAAGGGCTGTGTGCCAGGTGAGCAGACAGACAGGAGCCTTCAGGAAATCAGCACCTGCAAAGAGCAGAGACTCCCTCCAGGCAGGTGCGGAGATGTCGCCAAAGTGCCGCGTGGGTCCCCACACAGGATTTCCTGACGCGGCAGCAGACGCTACTGCCCAGACTAGAGCACCGATTCCCCGGAAACGACAATATCTGAGGGGGGAGGGGCAGCAAGCCCGCTCATGGGTGAGCGAGTGACAAGGGGGATCTCAGCTGTGGCACCCTAACGAAACCAAGGGCTACTCCCATATTTCTTCTTTTCTTTTTGTAATCCTCACCCGAGGATATTTTCCCATTGGTTTTTAGGGAGAGTGGGAGAGAGAGGGAAGACAGAGAGAAACATCGATGTGAGAGAAGCACATCAATTGGTTGCTTCCAGCATGAGCCCAGATCAGGGCCCTGCAGGGAGGATCCTGCAACCAAGGAATGTTCCCTTGACTGAAATCAAACCCAGGACCTTCTGGTCTATAGCAGCGGTTCTCAACCTGTGGGTCGAGACCCCTTTGGCGGTCGAACGACCCTTTTACAGGGGTCGCCTAAGACCATCCTGCATATCAGATATTTACATGACGATTCATAACAGTAGCAACATTACAGTTATGAAGTAGCAACGAAAATCATTTTATGGTTGGGTCACAACATGAGGAACTGTATTTATAGGGCCAGAAGGTTGAGAACCACTGGTCTATAGGCTGATGCTCTATCCACTGAGCCAAACGGGCTACGGTGGCTGCTCCTCCATTTCCACAGTGGGGGCCGTTTAACGTGACAAGTGGGAGTGATTTGTGAAATTTCCCTCCAGTGCTCCCCGGACCAGGGGTCTGAAGCTCACAGCACTGCTCGCTTCCCTTGGGCCCGGGCCCTGTGAGTTGTGGGGGCCGGTGCCCACCACATCACGTCACAGAGCGACAGGCGACCTTTCTTCTCACTCTCTGCCACTTTCCGGGGCTGTAAATCAGGGACGTGCAAGCTGGAAGAGCTGGCATATGCCCTCGCTTGAAGAGCAGATGGAGGGTGGGGGAGGAGGTTCCTGCAGGCTGGCTACAAGCAGCCCTGCCCATAAAAGTGAGCCATTCGCACTAATTTCTCACATAAATTACCGGGTGGCGGGGAGCGCTGGCCCATTCAGCAGAAAGCCCTTCATCTCGCTGTCAGAGGTCAGCTGGCCCGTTTAAATTGCAGGTATTTCTGAGCCCTGGCTGTGTTTTCCCGCCGCACACTTTCCGGGCAGAGGGATCTGCATCCAAGAAAAGACCCACGTTGGTTGTGGACACGGACCGCCTCCAAACACTCGGCCCAGCGCGTTAATGGCCAGGGGACCCTTTTCCTCAAGACTTCAAGACTGAGCTCTGACAATGAGTTCCAGAGGAATTAATAGTGGAACCAAAAAGCAGGTAAATTGTCACTTTTCTGGTGAAATGTGCCTGACAAGTGCTAGGAAGGCCTGCTTCCCAAACCCGCACTCTGGCTGCCTGCAGGGGACGCGAAGCCCGACTCTCCCAGAACAGTCACGGTGCCTCGTGTGAAACAAATTACTCAGCTCGGAAAGAAACTTGCCTACGAGATTTCAGACCTCAGCACTGGCTTCCCCGGGTGGGGTAATAGATAAAGGTTTGGAATCCTCAAGATACTGAAACATTAGAACCTAAAGCCACCGAAGGGCTAAAATATTAACCCAACGCCATAGAGTTCTGACGGCAATATAACGAAGACGATGGATCAGGTATCGCATCAGTGTGCCTTCCTTCAAAATGCAACAGCATCTACAGACGGCGCCCTGTCATGGTTTGGGGCTGGTTTTAACTGTATGCAAACCAGTACACATTTCATAATAATTACAGTCAGCAGCCTTTTCCTAATAGGGAATTATCAGTTATGTCCATGAAAAGGCCCCCCTTGGCACAGTTTCTACAGTTCATGACACCAAGAACTGAAGGACAGGAGAGCATACCAGAGAAAGGCTCTGAGTACAGTCACACACGAGTATTAGCAACTTGTGGGGCGACGCAGAATGGGAGGCGATGCCGGGCACCTTCAGGGGAAATGATTACGCATCCAGGCCGCCTGTGCCAGCGTTTTCTGCCCTTGAATGTTACAGGGGGAGGCGAATTTTTACTAGTCATCATTGAGAAAAAGAAATGAACTTGTCATTTTGAACTTTAAGGAGATTAAGAAATGAGTAGCCTTTGGTAGAGCATGGACGTACAATATGAGGAGCGTTTTCAGGATAAAAGTGCAACCCACCGAAACTATCGCATATATCCCCAGAGACTTGGTCTCGGTGGCTAATTCCTAATCCGTATTAAGGTATTTCATGAGCATCCAAATATATTTATTTTAGTAATTATGACAAGGTATTTCTTAGAGCTCCCCATGAGACAGCCATGTCCAACATCACGTGCATGGTCATCCTTTCAGACTGGAAAGCGAGGCCGAGAGAGAGAGAGAGAGAGAGAGAGAGAGAGAGAGAGAGAGAGAGACATGGCCAGTGAAGCAGCGTCAGTGGAGGTCAAAGGTGAGGGACCTGCTCCAGCAGGCTCACCGCCACCCACAATGCACTGGGCAGACACTGCTGCTCTAGGCTGGGGGGGTGGGGTGAAGGCATGGAATAGAGGCACAGACAGGGACCCCTGCCTTAGGGAACTCCAGGCTGCGCCGTCTTCCTGGCCTGGCTTTGCACCTTGTAGGCCCCTACCTGGTTTTCGTTTTCTTATAATATTTTAACTGTGTAAAGCAACGTGCAACCTTGTAGCAATAAGCTGGGGTGTCGATATAGGAATGAATGCATTTATAGAATTCACTGGTCAAAACATAGAAAAGTGTGTTTTCAGTTACCTACTTCACATTCATTAATGACATCACTTTTTAAGAGAAAAACGAAGTCTTAGGATCCTAGTGTTAGTCAACCTGTAACTGTGTCATTACTACAGGAACCTCAGGGGGTGTGGGTGGTGGGGGGCTGCGTGCACCTCCCACAGGCCGGTGGGAAGACACACTTCAGGCAGAAAGGGAGGCTGTGTGAGTCCATTCTCACCCGCTACATGCACCAGTTCTGTTTTTATTGAGTTTCTTTCAATATTGTTGGCTCTAAAGATCATTTACATATCACACTAAAGATAAAAACCAAGAGGCCCACTGCCCACCACGACACTGGGGACGAGGGCTGGCAGGTGCCCATGGGAGATCCGAGGCCAGGACAAGCCCGGTTGGAGCCCTCCCCCTCCGCAGACAATGTGAAGACTCGCGATTTCAGTTGCACTTGGCACAGGGCTAGTATCGCATCCTCATTTGGCTGGAGTTACGGGGCCTCTATCTTTGTACCAAACTCCCTCATCCCCGGCCTCCCCTGGCACGGTCCTAGCAGGTCAGTGGAGGTCACAGTCCACGGGGCGCGGTGGCTGGGCGATGGGGACGGGGTTTCCAGGACATGCCCCAGCCAGCAGCCTCTGGACTGCAAGGATGAGGCTCACCGGGTGCAGCCCCAGCTGGTCTCGTCTCCAGACAAAATGGTTTCTAATGCCGTTTCGTTGTTTTTAAAAACCAAAAACCAAATGTGACTAATTTTCTCCAGCTTTCTCCCGGGATCTGCACACAAGTGGTTATTTTAAAATGACGTGTATTCCAGGACTATTTTAAATCAATGGCTCAGAATCGCAATTTATATAAAAACGGCGACTCTCACAGCGCCACCTCTGACTCATGCGTGTGTCCCTCGTTAACGGTGCCAGTAACCGCTATTTCTTTGAGTTCATTGGGGTGACTCCACCCCATGACACAGATCCTGCCCGAAACAGAGAACTCGGACGGGCTCCTGGCTCCTTCTCCTGGATCAACCCTGGAGGAGCTAGAGGGGGAACGTGGGGTCCCAGAAGTAAGAAAAGAGGAAAGGAAGGGGGGGTGCGAGAGGAGGCAGGGCCAGGGGACTGGGAAGGAGAGGAAGGAGAGGTGGGAGGGGAGGGAGGATCAAAGACCTGAGGCTGATTTAAACTGATGGGGGGGGGGGAGGGACTGGGAGAGGGTTGTCTGGAGGCGGGAGAGAGGATGGTTTACAGGAAAGCAGTGCCAACACCCACAGCGTTTCATATTCCCCTGTGACTCATGCTTTAATGTTGGCTTTTAGTGCAACTTAAACCTCCTCTCCAGCGAAGGACCCCCTTCTACACCCAGGCCTCCCTCCACCCTCCTCCGAGCGGAGGGGGAGACAACACCTGGACATTCTGCAAGTTCGTGTAACATTTCTTCTCTTCCAGGATGCGGCGCGGGAGGCCGCCTCTACCCCCAGCGCCGTCCTCTCGGTCTGAGGCCGAGGACAGGAGTCAGGGATGCGCACGGACACGCGCAAACGCAGACACAAGCTTCAGCGGCCCTTGGTCCCACCGTGACTGCTTTGCGAGGCAGCAGAAAGGTGTGCCCTGTGCTGTTGCTGGCGCCTGTGCTCTGGACGTGGAAGCTACACGGACAGAATCAAGTCACGTCTGCTGGTGTCAGGACAGCCAAGGAAACGCAGAAAACGGGCAGGTTTGCCATGTTTAAGTAAAGGGTGTCCCAAAACTCACACAAGAAGTAATTTTGATAGAAAACACAGGTTTATAATTAAAAATTGTAAATTTTTTATTGATTCATAAAGTATACGGTATAGGGTTATGTATGGAATAGCATATCGGGTAAATGGCCTCCACGGCTTTGCTGGCACATACGCACTCTTTTGTTGAAATTTTCCATGACCGTTTTGCATAAATGTGGCTGAATTTCATTGATACAGCGCTCAATTTCCTCCTTCAAGGCGTGGGTGGTCGTGGGCTTGTTGGCATAAACTATATGCTATTCCACACATAACCCTATACTGTATACTTTATGAATCAATAAAAAATTTTCAACTTTTAATTATAAACCTGTGTTTTCTATCAAAATTACTTCTTGCGTGAACTTTGGGACACCCTTTAATTATGAGGCTTTTTATGGCTTTAACCATCGCTAATCACAAATTTCTTTGCTATGTTTAGAAAATGAATATTGAAAAATAAAAAAGCATGGCAGAGCTTGCCGGCAGATTTCATCTTCTAGGTCAGATCTACTCATCTTGCCACTGACCTGTCCATAGACAATGTCACCACAAACCTTTTGTAAGACTTTCTTGTATTTGCCAAGGGGCGTGTGCTAAGCACGGACGGCCGTGACGACGACACACCATCAGCCCGATCTGCTCATTTTCACGGCGAGTCCCACCTCCCCACAGTCTTCGGTCTGGGTAGCAGGCTCGGGCTTTTTATGGTTTTTACTGCAATTATCTTAATCGAGAGCAGCGCTGTCTACTATGGTGACCATGTGGCCATTCAAATTAAAATTAATGAAAATTAGCATTTCAGTTCCTGGGTCTCCCTGGGCTCATTGCAAGTGCTTAGCGGCCACATCTGTGGCGCAGCTCGGCAGGCGGGGCCCTGGCCCAGCTGAGCACTGCATTCGCTGCTGCGACCTCCAAGATTCCTCCAGGATCATCAAAGGACACGGACAGCGGCCCTCGGTCCGCCCTGTCATTTGGCAGGTGGGACGAATGGCCGTTTCCATGGGCACCGAACTGTGACACCAGTTCAGGATGTGGGCTGAGAGACCTAAACGCGCATGGCCATCTACCTGTCTCAAAGTCTCCCTTCTATTTTCGGGGCTCAGTATGTCCTTTACAAGACACAACCTCAGAGTCCTGTTGAAGGTGGTCGGCCAGCCAATCCAGAGCCAGGAGCAGGGGGCTGACACCTTGGGCGGGGCCTCCTCAGCCTCATGAGGGGGAGGAGCCTGAGATGCCTCCAGCCTGCAAGGTTCAGAGCAGAGACTCTAAGTCAGTGGTTCTCAACCTGTGGGTCGCGACCCCTTTGGCGGTCAAACAACCCTTTCACAGGGGTCGCCTAAGACCATCCTGCATATCAGATATTTACATGACGATTCATAGCAGTAGCAACATTACAGTTATGAAGTAGCAACGAAAATAATGTTATGGTTGGGTCACAACATGAGGAACTGTATTAAAGGGCCAGAAGGTTGAGAACCACTGTTCTATATGCAAGACCCCCTTCCTTGAAATGCACCCCAAAGAAGAGTCGCGGGCTCCTAGCAGGTACCGGAGGCCCCCACAGTGCATGTGCCAAGGAAGAGGGAGGAATATCCAGCCTGTGCTTCATCACCTCAGCGTCTCATTTCCAGGATTAAAATACCACAACTGAAAAGTGTTCAGCACAACTTTAGAAGAGGGAGGTCTACGGGTCCCGGGATAAGAGGTTTCTTTACATGCAGGCCATTCTCCTACCCGTGGCAGCAAATGCATTGCCTCCTCTTTCTCTGACGCTTCAGATCGCTGCATCAGTACCACAGTCAATGGTTGCTTAAAAGAATTAATGACACTGGAAAAAGGAGAGCAGGTTACGTCCTTCCAGACTGTTGGATTAGCAGAGATACAGCAAAATGATTCCTTATATGTTATTATCAAGATGAATTTTTTTCTAGTCTCATGACATTTCTGAAAGTTACCCACAGGATTATTTGCGGTCAAAACACCTATACATTCTTTTTATTGATGTGATTTTTATGTCCTTTAATTACTTAAAAGACCAAAACCATTCACTTTTTATAAAGAAATGTGGCATACTCTTTCTCATATTTAGGAACCTCCACTGTGTTATCTTGTGTAAAACAGTAAGTAGACAAACAAACATAATCAAATATAAACAACTAATCAAATATAAACAAACCCCCAAACCACGGTCAAGTGTTGGGAATATGCACTTACTAGTATGCTACAACTAAAATATGCATATTTTCACAAAACAAATTTTGCATGTTAAAAGAGATGATTAAAAACATGGTAATAATGTCCTTCATCATCCTAAAAAATGTGTGACAAAATTCAACAAGGACCCCTTCAGATTTCTCTTGCCAAATAATTTGTAACAATTCTAAGTTCAATAACTGATTATCAGATGTCTGCTCGAGGTTTAGAAATGTTTGATAATTATATGAAAACACATACAGACATACTAGAAATAAGGCAAACAATCTGTTTTGTTTTTTCCATTAAAAAAGGAAGAAGTTAATACCAATGAGCCTTTCTAAGATCATTTGATGAATTCCTCAACTCGATCATTTTACCTATTAGCATAAATGCATTTGCTACTAATTACAAACAATTCCTAGTTCGCCTTCAGACACTACCGTGGGCTTTTCAGTTAGATAGGTCAGTCGCCTACTTTACATGACATTTGGCAAAACCCTTTTGTGTTCCTTACCCCATGGCTCGCGCGCGCACACACACACACACACACACACACACACACGTTACCACGCTTTTCTGTTTACAGCCAAGAAGCCCTTCTGGCTGCTAAATCCCACCCAAAGCAAAGCCGTTGGTAACAAAAATAATCACCTAGTGGACGCCGGTGAGAGATGGGCATTCCTGTTCAAATTAAACGGAACAGCCTCCCCGGTTAAGAGATGGACGAGTTTTTACCAATGACCTCGGCGAGTCTTTGCGAGAGACGCAGCCGCATTAGACGGAGCCATTAGGCAATACATCTATTCTGCAGCCAATTAACCTTTTGTCAAAAAAGTGTCGGTGCTGCAAAGGTTCCGGTGGCGGAGGTCACGCTCACCGGGCACACTTGTCAGCCACGCGGGCGACACGTCTGCAGGCGGGAGGGGCAGGGCTGGGTCCGCTCCGGTGACCTGTCCCCCTTAGGGAATGAGAACTTCCATTGGGAAGTGCCCCGCGGGACAGGCCGTGTCTGGGGAGATAAATGGCTGTTGCTCTCCGAGCCCCGCCACCAGCTCCATCATTGACGGCGGCCTGGGACCGCCAGCTGCCCGGTCTCAGAAAAGCGGAGAGGCCCCGGCACCAGGCAGTTCCGGGGGGCACCGCCCTCTGCCATGGGCTCCTCGGCGGCCGGAATGGGACTGTCGGTCAAGGTGGCCGGCCGGGTGCGGGGCTCCCTCCGAGGCTGCCCGCCACCTCGCTTCGCCTGCCACACGTGGGCACCGGGCCTGTCCCCGCAGCCGAGGCGAGCGGCGGGCTCTCCAGCGGGGCCCCGACTTACCTTCCACGCGATCTTGTTCCCTTTCGTGTCATGCTCAAGGGCGATGGGGAAGTCTCCGCGCTCGTAAAATTTCCGGAAGGCTGTGGGCTTGGTCGGTCTCTCCTTAAATGCACCTGCCGTGGGCGGGCCTTTCACCTTCAGAGAAAACAGCAGGATCCGATTTTAAACCAAACCGAGGCATATACACGGGGAGGCCTGGTGTTCTGAACGCCCAGGCTGCCTAAAATACGCTGGCTGGTAAAGAGCAGATTACTAATAATGAACAAAGAAAGCCTCACGACTACAAACAAAAGTATGTTATAACCACGGTTAAGTGTCTCCTTTATTTCAAGCTACTTTAGAGAGCATTCCTAGAAAATGTCACTTTAAAATATTACTTTATACGGAAGAAAAGCCTGAACATTAGTTTAAAATTTTTTTAATAAAGGCATTTAAGTTCAGAGTGTTTAACTTCAAGTTTCCTGACAATTGCAACAGGGACATTGCCTAATTTTATGCAGATGTTCCCTCGCTATATCTCTAGAGAATATATGTTTTTTCTGTTCTAAATACAAATGTATCCACAACCTTATAAAAGGACATCATACTATTTTCTTAATATTCTACACAATCCATTCCAACATTCCAAGTAATTTAAAAATCCGTACATAAAAAAATCCAGTGAAAAATAACTGGGAACGTAATAAAGACGGTATTACTGGAAATCACGCAGAAGGATGTGCCTTGACTAAACGCCTTTAAAAAGAAGCAAAACTGCTGTTAGGAATCCTGCTGTAAGCCCCAGGTTTGTAGAACCACCACTGTAAATTTTATTTAATGTCTCCAGAATTTTACTCTAATTTATTATTATTAAAAATGCAGGGCAAATAAGGAGCCATAAATCAAACTAGGTTTGTGGAGAAATGCAATTAGGACCAGCCTGAAGGGTGGGGGATGCCCATAAACCAATTAGGAGGAGTGGATGGCGCAGCAGAATGCTTTTAATAAAATCTCATGCACTCGGGAGCCGCCGTATCAAATGCACTTGGGGGCAAGTCCAGATGCCAGAGGTCCTTACATGCATTTAGTGAATGTGCTGTAATGGACGTAGGACTCAGGTCACAGTCTGTCATATGGTCACAGGACTAATAATAACTAGCAGGAAGGCATTTCAGGCTCTTGGAAATTCTTTATCATATAGTTTGAAATTTTCCTTTTCAGCCGCTCTATTGTTAGCATAACTGAAGCTGCTAAAAACAACAACAACAAAACCCACCTTTTCCCTTCAGGTGGGGAATCTACACCGTGTCCTTTTAATGGGCCCATTTAGCCGACTCACTAAGATTGAAACAATAAAATGCACAGTCATTGATTTCCTATTGTCATCAGTTTCAACCTGAAATTTGGATCCATGAAAACGCGTTGGTTACGCCTCTGATGAGAGTTGCATCGTCTCTGAGCCACCCAGGCCCTGGAATGCAGCCCCAGGACCAGCAAGTGTGTGGCCATCAGTCCAGGCTTCTGAGTAGGACCTACTATAATCCAGTGTCTGCCCCATTGGCCAACTGTAATTGTTGTACTATATCTGAACTATCGCAATACCTATGGGCACCAAATGGCCAGGAAATTGCTTGCAAAATATTACACTAAGCGAATCTGACTGTAATGGTAGATGCGGCGGCAGCTCATACAACCAGGTAGCTATTCCAGGAAGCTTTAACAATATAACAACTTAATGACAGAACAAAGCATTATGACAGCAATGTTCTTGTTAGTAACAGCCAGAAAAGATAACAAGAGCATATATGAATATTTATGTGAATAAATATTCAATAAACATAGATTACTCTGGAGTCCTTAAAAGCCAGGCCCTACGGGTAACAGTGAGGGCAGGGAAAACCCACGTGAGGTGGGTGACCTATTTCGGGAAGACTATCCCACCAAGACCCGACAGGATGGCTGGTCAGGAGAATGTGGAGTCAGGAAGATGAATCTGAACTTCACAAGCATGAGATGGCCAAGGCCTGGCATTAGGGGGCGGGGGATAAAAAATAACAAGATCTGCGGATCTGCGTCCATTGTTTATAAACATTATTGGTTTCAACAAAACAGACAAGGAAATCAAAGCTTAGAGACTTTCAGTGACCTGGCAGAAACCACAGAGTCAGTACAGAGTAGGGAGGAGATTCTGAGGCAGCACAGGGGCCTGGGCTTAGGACCAGAAAACACGGGGTGTCCACGGGGTGTCCATGAAGCCACGTTAAGACCAGGTGGTCAGACGCTCACCTCCACTCTACTCCCTGCTCAAAAACGCAGGGGTGGCTGAATTTAACTCCCTTCTAAGAGCCTGTGTAAACTCGACCCACGTGCTCAGGTGACCTCTACGTGACCTCCCTAGGGTGGCCGTAATGAGCAGTTGCCATCTTGCTCCCACAGCACAGGTGCAAGAACATACCAGGCAGCACAGCTGGAAAGGAAGCCACCGACCCGAAATGGAAAATTCTGCAAGCCCGCCTTTTTTCAAAAAGTCCCCTTTTTGCATAAACCTTGCCCCCAGCTTATGAACGCAGCCAAGCCGAGCCAGACCCTGAGCCAGACAGACACCTTCCTTTCCTCTGTGCCGCCTCCCTGGTGCTCAAGCATCAGCTTAAGAAAATCTGTCTGGAAATCTCTCGGGGGTTTCCTCTCGATTTCTGTCTGAGGGAACCCAAGAACCCCCATGCTGGCAACAATGTGAGCCCCAATCCCTCTGCCTCTATAGAAAACGAGCTTTGTCACTGGGGTCGGGAAAATCTAAACGGGAAACAGCTAAGGCACATGGCTGATTGAACGAGGAGAGCTAGAGGCACTGATTCTATCACAGAGGCCCCACCCCCATGGGGTCATCTCATAAACCTAGTGGCCTCCCAGAGGTCAGCCTCCCAACACCATCACGTCAGCAGGTGAGCTTTGAGGGAACACAGTCCATAGCATCTTCCTTCTGTTCGGTTTGGATTTATGTTTAACAAATGAGGATGATGTTCCCTCATTTTAGTACAAATGCCATATGCTTACATTCGTGAACGTATGTGTATATATTTTCCAAATTAATATCAATTTGTATGACCTTTTTATACTGAAAGATATTAACCATTGGTTGCATTTGTGGCAAATATATCACCATCTCTGTTTTCCATTTGTATTTGTTTAGTGTTTAAAGGTTTAAATTATTTGTAGGAAAGTCTTTTGCCTCCAGCTTTATCTTCTCTAGACCATTCCTCTGTCAACCATATGATGAATATTCTAATAGACTAATTAAATCATATCTCTCATCTACTTAAAACCCATAAATTATTTCCCACTGATGCTCTACACAAAGATATGTGCACACTGACTGGGATCTCTCTAGTCATTCCTCTGCAGACACCCCAAGCTTAATTCACACCCAACACCAGCTGGTCTCAGGCCTGCCCTGCTCTCTGGTCGCCATGATGTTGCTGTTCCATCAACCTGTACTTCTCCCTCGCCCCTCACTGCTTTCTCCTGAAGAGTCCTAATCACCTTCAAGACTCAGCACAAATCTCATCTCTTCTAAGAAGCCTTTCCTAATAACCACAACCCCACGCTTCTTCACATTCAGCTTGAAATGCCTGCAGGACAAACAATTAGACTTGGCCATTAAGCCACAATCTGTATGGAGATTATTGGGGGGAGAGGAGGAAGCCTAGGCTATTGATGAAGTTTGTCTGTAATTGAAATTGAGGGCTAAATCTATGGAAATTGGGTCCCGCCGGCCTGGCTGAGTGGTTGAGTATCAACCTATGAACCAGGAGGTCACGATTCAATTCCTGATCACAATGATTCCCTCTCATCATTGATGTTTCTATCTCTCTCCCTCTCCCTTCCTCTCTGAAATCAATAAAAAATATTTTTAAAAAATCTATGGAAACTGCTAAACTTTTCCAAAGGGAGAGTATATGGTGAAAAAAAGTCTGAGAACCTGGGCCATTACCTGGAGATTTGATAGCAAGTGGATTCTATGGGGGAAAAGGGTTGATGGCAAGAGAATGGGGAAAGGATGGTGTCAGAGAAAGCAGCGAATGACAGGGATACTTTTTAAAACATGATACAGAGAGGTCAGTTACGAAGAGAACTGAAAGTCCTCTGAAAACTCACAAAGCTAGAGTGGCATGAGGGGGTGAAAGCCTGCCCACTGTGCCCTGAGGAGTAAGTGGGAAATGAAAGGGAAACCACACCTACCCTTTGGGAACCTCGGGCCCAGAAAACACGGGGTCAAGGTCTGAGTTGCTATCAAGGTGTGACTGCTAACGGAGGGGAAAGTCAATGGTAAATGGAAATGGGGACATAAAAGAATATCAATAGGCATAACACTGGAATTCAGAGACTATGTTATCACAGAACCAGAATGGATTCTAGAAGAGAAGACATGTTTATAACTAAAAGGGCCAGAAAAAAAAACGTATGTTTTTCAGTGTTAGAAACTTACCAATGTGCATTTAAGAACCTAAGGACGCATAAACAACAGTACAGTGGGGCCTTGACTTACGAGTGTCCCGACTAACGAGTTTTTTGAGATACCAGCTGTCTCTCGGCTGATTTTTTGCATTGAGTTGACAGAGTAATTTGAGTTAACGAGCTCCTTAACGAGCTCGGTCTCGGAATGAATTAAACTCGTAAGTCAAGGCCCCACTGTATTTATTAGAAGCAGAGTTAAGAAATTGGCTCAAGAATCGGTCCTACCGATATCATCTCTGCCCTGAAAAATGTAATGAACATGTATCTCCAAGTCACTGGGCGTGGTGCTCCGGGAGACACAGGGTCACTCAGAGATCTCATCCTCACGGTAGATGTCACTCAGAAGAAGAGGGAGGAATATCCCCATAATCTCCTATAGAAGTGAGAAGGTGGTTAATGGCGCAGAAAGATGTGCAGAACTCTGAACGCTCGAAGATAAAGCCTTGCTCCTTTTAAAACTGCTCCTTTCCGTTAGAAAATGTTACTTAGCCTTTCAAAGTGCCTCTGTGTTTCAGCTGAACCAGGCAGAAATAAATTGTAATTTCCTATGAACCTGGATTCTGTCAATATTAATCATTAGAAATAATTATCAGAGAAGTCAGTTTGTCTATTTATCACCTTTGTTATTAAATCAGAATTAATTTGCCTGCATTTTCGGTATATTTCTTAGATCTAAATAATTATCAATTATTACCACAGTTTTCATAGCTGAAAATTCACTACCAATGAGACCAAATGCGTATTTCCTTTCTATGTAAAACCTCTCGTAGCGAAACCCACATTTGTATTTTGAAATTCACTTGTATAAATGGGGAAACTTTGCTAAGATCTAAGGCTTGTGCAATACTTAAAATGAAATAAATTAATCTAACGTGCTTGCAGAGACTAGTTTAAATATGAGTAGCATAAATAAAAATTAAAGTTAGTATTATGAATATTGTAACCAAGTTACATTTAAATTAGCACTGTCCTATGATGATTATGAAAAAAACACACACAAACAACATATAGTTTTTCAGATCGGGAGGATGAGAAAGATCGGTACATGAAGAGTCACCGGAGTGGAAAGACTAATGTTCCAATTTAAAAAATTAGAGCCCTTCAGTACTAGGCTTCCCTCTCCTACTTGACGTAAATTATGCCTCGTTCCCTAGGGCCATGGTCGGCAAACTGCGGCTCACGAGCCACATGCGGCTCTTTGGCCCCTTGAGTGTGGCTCTTCCTAAGCCTTAGGAGTACCCTAATTAAGTTAATAACAATGTACCTACCTATACAGTTTAAGTTTAA
This sequence comes from Myotis lucifugus, assembly GCF_000147115.1. Lineage (NCBI taxonomy): Eukaryota > Metazoa > Chordata > Mammalia > Chiroptera > Vespertilionidae > Myotis > Myotis lucifugus. Next base: position 166,436 of record NW_005871531.1, read on the forward strand.
AATATTTGGCTCTCAAAAGAAATTTCAATTGTTGTACTGTTGATATTTGGCTCTGTTGACTGATGAGTTTGCCGACCACTGGTAGGGGATCCGAGGAGGCTCATGGAGGCACAGGCAGCACAGACGAGTAAACGGGGGTGGGGGGTGGGGGTGAGCGGCCTTACGACAGACACTGCAAGCCATCGGACCCTTCAGAGCCTCCGCTTCCTCATGTGTCAGATTAAAAAATTGCCCGGCTGACCTCCGAGATCCTTCCCACACCTCCATGACGTGCATGTGTGTCCATTCATTCAACAGATACCCAGGGCACAGTATCATCAGAGAACTCACCCACTGGGGGAGCCAAGAGGGGCTCACAGGGCACGCACACTCCTTATTTCAGCCTCGATAGACTGAAGCCAAAGGAACCGAGGAAACACCCCCGGTCTGCACGGCAAGGCTCCTGTTTCTTAGCTCCGTCACCTTAGCAATAACTGGGCTTCAAAGAGCCAGGCCTCTCGGGCCAGCATCACTGACGGGACCCAGAAAGGCTTCCGCCAGGCGGTGCGCCCTGAGATCTCCGAGATCTCCAAGTCATTCACGGCCACTGAGCTTGACATTCCTAACTGCAGTGGAGCACACGCGGGTCTGAGGTTTTATTTCAGAGCTATCCCGAAAGCAGTGGTCGCTCTGCACAATTTCTCCTCGATTGTTCTGTTTAAAGTGCCAGGCGCTGGTGCGCCTTTAAATTCTCTGCTGTCGGAAAAGAAAAGGGAAAGATTGATCGTCTTTCCTCACAAAATGAGATGCAATAATCAAATGACACAAAGGAAAGCTGGGAGGCTGAGGTTTCCTCTCAAGCTGCTCTCTCCCTGCAGGTAAGTTAGGAAGATGCCACGGGGGTGAGTGCCCGGCTGGGATTCCTGCTATCAGCTTGTCGCCAGCGAGTCCTGGAGATGCCAATTGAGACCACACCGTTTAGCCTCTGTCCTGTGGAGCTGATAAACGCCCGCGCGGCCAGACAGCTCGGCTAATGCGCTGTCACCCTCCACGGAGGCCTGAGTGAGTGAGTGAGTGAGTGAGTGAGTGAGCCAGATGGGAAAGGAGAGTGTAAAGGGGGGGGGGGCGGGGTCCACAGGCATTCTGGCCCCCTTGCACATTCAATGTGTAAAGCCTGGCAAACCGTTTGTATCTAAACATACCCCTGCTTTGTCTGGTAGCAGAGTTATTTCTTGCTGAATAATTAGAGTGAAAATGTTATTTTTGTCTGTGGGAAGAGACTATTACCATTCGCATTTTACATATCATGAATATTTTAATAGAAAATTTTAAAATCCTTGTGTCTAATGATGCAAACTGATATTCTGCGGCAGGAGCTAGCTGTTTAATGGAAAACAATGTTTAGAACTGTCTACAATAAAAGATATTTATATTGGTTAAAAAAAAGACTTCTACTGCGCCTTCAGTCTACTGGCTCCCTCTCAATTACTTTGAGAGTTCACACAGTTTACAGAGATATTAAATACCCGGGTTATACCTTTTAAATCTAGTAGACATGTAAAGGAGTTAATGTGCTAAAACAGATAGGTTATCATACATACAAAGCACACGTCTGACAACTTAACTGGAAGATAACATAATAAGAAATGCTAGATTACGGTTTCATTAGTCTGATTTTTTTCCACCATGGTTTCCACCACAGCTCATTCAACCATAAAGGAAAAGTTAAGAATGTATCTAAATAGTGTGTTGTCTATCCTAGGTCAAGATATCAATGCATCATACACTATGCAGATGTAATATGTTAATATGTTTTTATTTACTATATATATCTAAACATATATATATATATTCCTTGTTATCTAACAAGTGCTAAATCTCAAAAGCTAAAATGAGTTCCAGTGTGAATATGTCTCTCTCCTTTGTATTCTAAAATCATGCAAATTCAATAAGGTTAATAAAGACAAATTATGAGCTTCATTTACTGTAATGTCAGGAGAAAAATTAACCACCAAAAGCTAGCTACGATAAGGCTCCTGTCGTGTGGGAAGAAGGAAGAGATAAAACACGCTGAGTGCTGAGAGCGAGCAGTGACGGATTCAAAAGCATCGGAGGCAAAGATTAGTTCTGGGGAGGAAGGCCCATGAAAGGCAAACTTTGGTTCTTATTTGCAAAAAATGGGTATAAATGGGGCTTACAGCAAAAGGCCTTTCATAGCCATTTGGCATCAGAGAAGCCGAAGAGAAAGGCCACCAAAACCAGTGCCTGATAAACAAACGATGTTTGCAACCTCCTTTCTCTCTGAAAGCAGAGAGAGCGTTCGGACCTCCCAGAATTCGACCCTCCACCGAGACCCAGGAGCCTACTGTACATGCCAGGCCCGGAAGAGCCGATTCGCAGTGCTGAGGGCTACAATGGGACCCAGCACAGCATCCGGACAAGACACCACAGAAAAAACCATCGGTAGAGGCCATGCAGAGGTGAACATGGTGACAGGTATTTTGCCAATAACTTTAAAATTGGTTGAAGCCACGACTTCTTTTAAGGAAAACAAAAAAGTAGAAACGTAAGAACAGAGAGAGAAGGGATGATGTGAGAGGCAACAGAGCTGATTGAACTCTGAGAACAAGTAGAAATGAACCTTTCAAATTATGAAGATGAAGCTGGGAGAAGCAAAAGGGAAAAGGAACATTTAAGAATACAGAGAGGACACAGGTGATTGAAATGAGAAAAATGGATGACGTGAAAGAACAATAAAGACCATCAAAGGCGATCTAACGTATAACTGAAGTTCTCACAGAGGAAGCACAAAAGAATAAGAAAAACATCAAATATGGAAAATTATGCTTAAAAAACCTTTTTTGAAATGTAAGTACTTACCTGAGATAAAGATAGAACTCCAGGAAATGTTCTGAAGAAATGATCTCTTTGATCCAGAGGGAAAATTAAGCAAAGCCAATCCCGGAAACACATATTAGTAAATGTATCCAGATGAAAAAATAAAGAGATCTTTATAAAACTCATAAAAAAGATCAATTCCCTCCCAAGAATAAGGCTGACTTCATATTTTTTCCATTTTTAACATTTTGTGGCAGGAGGCAATGGAAACATACCTAGAAGATTCACAAGAGAGAGTAGCCACAACACATATCTCCAGGGAAACTCCCTTCACATATAAAGTCTACATAGAAATCGTTTCTGAAAATCTGGTATTCAAAGAAAATTGTTACTATAAACCCTTTAGGAAACGTAAAGACAACCTTGGGGTTCTCAGTGGAGAACTTGGCTTTAGCACGTCAACACAGGCTGCAAAAGATACACGCCACACGCAAATGATGCAATTGACACAACCAGGAGGGAGAGGAGAAGGAAGGTGGGGTGAAGAAAGTTCGCTCTTTTAGAGCAGCGGTTCTCAACCTGTGGGTCGAGACCCCTTTGGGGGTCCAACGACCCTTTCACAGGGCTCGCCTAAGACCATCCTGCATATCAGATATTTACATTACGATTCATAACAGTAGCAACATTACAGTTATGAAGAAGCAACGAAAATAATTTTATGGTTGGGTCACAACATGAGGAACTGTATTTAAAGGGCCAGAAGGTTGAGAACCACTGATTTAGAGCATAAAACTATATTTAACTGGTAAACACAAAGAAAGATAATATTGACTAAAATCGGGCGGTGCTATAGAGGGGGAAAGAAGAAATGCCAATATTTTCATTGTTCATATTAGAGAATACCTACTATATAAAAATAGGAGATTGTCGATGTTATATGCAGTAATAATTGCAAACATAAGCATTAAAACAAAAGAACTATGCACGCACCCTTTCATATCCCCGTGAGCAGAGAAAACAGAACACACCTCTATGCTACCAGACGACCAAAATTACCTGGTGCTATGAAGTGTTAGAGAAGGGTGGGAGAACAGCAAGTGGACTTCCTGCCCATTGGGGATAAATGGATAGAGCCTCTTTGGGAACCGCTCGGCCGGTCTAGTGAAGGTGCATCTGCCCTGCGACCAGGCGTGTGCGGTCCCAGGCCTCTGCCCCAGGGAACCCCTTGTGCATGACCTGTCTTTCTCCATAGGAAGGAGCGCTGGGAGGTGCTTGTGCGCACGTTCACAGCAGCCCTGTGGGTCACAGCAAAAGAGAAGCAACACAAAGTCCGCAATAAGTAAAGTGGGTAAATGGTGAGGGCGTTTCCCTAGGATGGACCGCAGTGGGAACAGGAACCCCCTGCAGATCTGCCCATGGACCTGCCTGAAGAGGGAGCCCGTGTTGGAGGACGCTCAACTCTCCCGTGGTTGCCCCCCCTCAGTTCAGGGCTCAGAGAGAAACTGTATCAGGGCCCCTAGCAACGGAGCGGCCCCTGCTCCTCGTTGCTGTTTCCAGACTAGTCTATAGGATGTGGATAATCGGACCAGTATCCTGGCCTCGCCAGTTCCTGAACCTGTTCTCTGTCAGTGATCTTGTTTGGCACCCTGGCCAGCCAGGGACTCCAAGGCTGCTAGAAAAGACTGCAGCCCCTGCATAATTAACCTCAAGCTCGCTGCTCTGAGGCCACCATTTCTTACCTTTCTAGCTCAATTCCTCTAAAGCCCTAACCTTAAAACACTTCGCCAACTACGGACCTCCCTTTAACTGCCCCTGACCCCCGTTCCACACCTCATGGTCAATCAGTATAATAATCTCTCCTTCCCGCTCATCCTCGACCCCCGCACCCCTCCTGGCTTGTACTTGTAAACGTCGATGCTGCTGCCGAAACCAGGCTCTGCCAACACCGTGCAAGCACATGCAGCGGGTTTAGCGGGAGCAAAGCCACCGAGCTGACAATGGCACTACCCCGCCCCCAGCCCTCCACTCTGCCACTCACACAGGCCACGGTTTCATGCCATCCAGTCTCTCCTCTTCCCCTCCTCATTCCCGGCCTACGGTCTGGCTTCACATCACTGACAGAGAAACAACACAGAGAACTTCCAGGCGCTCCCACCCCCGTCTATGCGCCTACCAGCAGGTAAAACACCTGCCTGCCAGATGAGCATCAGGCCCGCCCCCTTGGGGCCCCCGTTCAGGAGAGCTTTCCGGGACCGCCCTGCATGCAGGTGCCTGTGACCCCTGCACTCCCATCTTCCTTCTAGAACAGAGAACTAGGTGGTGACATTTACTTTAAATAATCTAAATAAAGGTAAAAAGCAACAGGGCGGGGCCCGTCCTAATGCCAGTGAGAGACACACCCAGTGCCAGTCATTAATCGACTAAACACGTTTCTTGAGCATCTGTTGCGCTAGTTCCAGGCATTTAGGGGTGAACGAGACAGGTTAGGTGCCTGCCCCCCGGTATTTACAGTTCACACAGACCAGGCCACCCGTAAAGCCGCCTATCAACACATTGTTCAAGGTAACAAGACCAGAGCCGGCCCAGGAGCACGTGGCTGGACATTTCTGAATGTGGGTAAGCTGGACGGCAGGAGAGGGAAGAGTCAACAGGATGCTGAGACCTTGCACCTGGGTCCTGCTCAGTGGAAACGGGACCGTCAAGATGAAGCATGGAGCCAGCAGGAGCCAGCAGGAGCCAGCGTGGGAACAGAAGCCAGTGCACCCACTGGACCAGTTCTCAGTCCTTATGGGGGAAGCCCCTGTGCAATGCGGCTGCTTCCTTCTAAATCCCACCCTTGCGATGAAGCACATCTTAATGTGTGTGAAGTTACGAGACCGCGTGTATAAACTGGAAGCATCACGCTAATGCCACCTGACTATGGTACGATTCTAGGGGGAAAAACTGCTTAGAAATAGCATGCTCCTTTGCACTAACTAAATTCTACTTCCTCTTTAATATACGTTTCTCCTTTGGACGTTTTCCCCAGACAACACACAGCAGTACAAGGCTCAGGTTTCATGAGCGACAAATCTTGCCGTTTCATGAGGGCTCTCTAGTCAGATGTGCCCCAGGTTTTAGAGGCACAAAGGGATTGAAAGGGTGTCTTCAGGTCTCTCCCGGCTTCGGGTTGTCTATGACACATGCGGGATCAGCGCGGATCCAGATGCGAATGCTCTCAGGGACGCTTTAACGAGCAAAAGCCTCTTCAGAAGCCACGGATGCCCTGAGCCTCCTCATGGCGGCAGAATACATTCCGTGCAGGGCATCATGTTCACAGTGCATTGGAGAGAGGAGCGCGCATGGCACAGTTCTTAAAGGAGAGGACAGATGATCAATGAGCCAGGGAGACTGATAGATGAGGAAAGATGGAGAGAACTAACTGTGATGGGATGGCTAAGTAGAGAAAAATTACAAAGGAAACAATTACTTGACTTGTTACAAAACAATAGAACACTCCACTAGGGTATTTATGCTTGAACTAGAGAAGGGGAACCTACATGAGTACCTGTGACAGCTGGGAGCATGCATGTGTGTGTCAATTAATTATAAAAATACCAATATATAGATATACAAATATATAGATATATAGGTATATAGATATATTTTCACCCCAGTCCCTGTGGTAACATCATTGCCAATTCAGAAATATTTAGCTCATGCCAGCATTAACCACAGGAAACAAGTATTTTTTACAACCATGTTAGATCTAAAAACAGTTAAATGTCATTTAGATTATACTTGACTATGTAAACAAATAATATAAAAGCAGAATCACTTTATGCAGATACGACAGAATTGCCTACTATTTTAGATCCAGCTCTAATATCAGTAATTGACATTGGGGAATGGTAGGCCACCCACGCTATAGGCTGATTTTCTGTGCAGAGAGAAATATGGGTTTGGAGGACATGGCTCAACTCATCCTGAATTATAATCGAGCTCTTTCTATAATACTTTTAAAAGTGGTCTACATCAGTGGTCGGCAAACTGCGGCTCGCGAGCCACATGTGGCTTTTTAGCCCCTTGAGTGTGGCTCTTCCACAAAATACCACATGCGGGCGCGCACATACAGTGCAATTGAAACTTCGTGGCCCATGCGCAGAAGTCGGTATTTTGTGGAAGAGCCACATTCAAGGGGCCAAAGAGCCACATGTGGCTCGTGAGCCACAGTTTGCCGAGCCGCAGTTTGCCGACCACTGGTCTACATGAATCTGCACTCTACCTGGCCAATCATTTTGGCACAGGTATCTCACCCTGGTTATATAAGGAAACGTAGTTAATGCAAATTCACAGGAAATTTTCCATTGAGGAAGTCCAAGAGACTTAGAACAGTTCAAATTACTCTCCGATGTCATAGTGAAGGATAAAGTAGTTCATGTACATTAATGTAGGGTATTCGTATGATTTGACATGAACCTACTGACTGTTCAAACAGCTAAGTAATATGATGTAAGAAACCTCATCCTATAAGGAAAGGAAAAAAGGGGGTTTGAGACCTGCTGCACTAGGTTGTACCCAGGTGTTTCGGATTGAACTCTCAGCCCAAAGTTACCTAAATAATATGGCCCCTTTCTCATCACAGTTCCCCTAAATAAATATGGTCCCCATTTAAAAAGAAAACAAAAACAAACTCATCCTATAACTTCATCAAGAATAACTTGAGACAGAAGACATTCCTTTTATCTCTATAAAGAAAAAATATGCTCCTTAGTATAACTTATACCTTGAAAATCAACATGATTATGGATTTTATGCTAATCTCTGTCCTATTTTCCAAAGATGAGTTTTTAGTTTCCTATAAATAGGTATGCTCAAATATTTGATGTGCCGATACAGTTATGCTATAAAATGAAGTAAAAGAGATTTATATAGTGTGTCCCCAAAACATGTAACAGCTGATAACTCACTTAATTTTCACTCTTTTTCAGTGAAATAATGGGTGATTTGAAATAATGGGTGAAACCAGACTAAGCTTTGAACAAAGAAAATTTACCCATTAGACTTTTATATGAGGATACATAAAAGATAAAGTCTACAGTACAAAACCAGCAACAGTTGATGAATTGAGGGCACACAAATAACAAATGAAATCATTCTTGATGTTTGGGATTCCATTACTTCACATTATCAGCAGTGCCTGGACCAGAACGGTCATCAGTTTAAAAATAGGCATTAACAAAAAATTATTCATTTCTGTCGATTTTTTACAATTTTGAAAATGAACTGTATGTTAATAAACACTGACTTTATAATCAAAGTGTGTATACAATTTGGGGGAACACCCTATATATTTCATCAAGACTGTTAGCTCGTGTTTTAGGAACTAACAATTGTTTGACAGAAATATTATAAAAGTGATTATAGCAAAGCTCAGTCAAGGTTCAATTATTCTAAAAACTGTTCCAAGCTTTTTTCTTTAACAAGCAAAAGTTTATTTAGAAAGTCTCAGAGGTAGAAGTGAGCCAGCTGGGCTGTGTGGGCTCAGGAAACAAGCTACAGAGGCAACAGAGGGGCCTTG
>NW_005871531.1:179016-217691 GCF_000147115.1 Myotis lucifugus
GGCGGAAAGGTGGCTCTGGGCTGGAGCGAAGGTGGTGCCGGCAGCCAGGGGAGGGAAGGCCTATTCTTGCACGAATCTTCGTGCATCGGGCCTCTAGTTAGATAATAAGTCTCAAAATTTATGTTACTATTCTTTGATCCAGTAATTACACTTCTAGAAATTTATATCAATGAGATAATTGGAAAGTTCACAGACTTACTCTTCTAAGTACAAGAATAATTATTATATTACATTTTAAAATAGAGAAAAACTATTAAGTGCATCTAAAGTAGACACTAGTAAAATAAAAGAAACTGGCAACTACCACCAAAAATTACAATGTAAACTAATTACTCACATAGAATAATATGGCAATACATAGTGAAGAATGGAGCCCAGCAGATATGATGTGATTTCATTTTGCTAGTAGCAGGTGTGTGTGTGTGTTTGTGTGTGTGTGTGTGTGTGTGTGTGTGAGAGAGAGAGAGAGAGAGAGAGAGAGAGAGAGCGCGAGAGAGAGAGAGCAGAGAGAGAAAGAGAATTGAGAATCGTGGAAAAAATGTTTCCAAAATATTAAGAGTGGACTTTCAAGTAGTCTAGCAAGAATCACGGTCCTGTTTTGAAACTGGTTCCAGTACCTTTACTTTTACTGTCAGCAGATACATTTTCTGGAAAAAAAGGTATGTTAATAAAATAGGTATCCCTTCTTTTCACCACTTTTACATGGTCAGTTGTTCATCCCATGTTATCAGACCTCAGCTGTTTTCCAGGTAAGGGACAATGTCATCAACCACCAGGAAGGATGGCAAGAGTGGGTATTTCTGGGTGAGTCAGTGACTTAGGTCTTGCGGAAGCTTCAGGATGGAGTTAGTGGGAAAATTATTGGACGCAGATTCAGAAGATCCCTTTCTGCTGCTACGCAGATTGTTGTGCCATCTGAGCTTGAGTTTGCCCAACTGTAAAACTGAGACAATAACGCCTACCTTGCAAACTTGGAAGAATTCAATTAGGTAAAATGTTTAAAAGCTCTTAGCATTCCCATTAAAATTAAATTTTAAAATACTTTTTCCCTAAAAGTTTGCTTCCATTAAAGCATTTGACAAAAATTATTTCTGAATTTACATGACCTTTGGGATAGAAAACTCCGAATTAAGTTAATATAGTTCATTTTTTCCCGAACACCTTTTTCCCCCTGAAATTTCTCTTAACTAGGTAATTCAGCAAAGTAGCACAGCCAACACCACAAATAAACCACAGATGCACAGGCAGTGCCGTTAAATTAAGTGCTGTTATAATTACTCTAACTTCGTAAAGCATATGGCATTGGAAAATTGACTTTTAGAGACATTGCTGTGTTGTACAAAGACAAAAAAATCACCTGAAATGTGAATTGCCTTCAGGTAAGAGCTGACTGACTTACGCTGCTTAAATTTCGCTAAGATATAGCATTACCTGTGCCCCACTTATCTTAGTGGTTGTTTTAGGGTTTCGAGTAAATATCTTTAATACATCCCCATTTATTTTCAAGTGATAAATGCCACGCATCCAGCAGAGGACATAAAAACCTTCCCTAAGCGCACCTCCTTTTCTCCCCACGCCCTTAAGGCATTGCAGTCACAGACTTCACTTCTGAATCTCTTATAAATCCTACACTGCATTGCTATTTTGTATTGAAACAGATTAGTTTTGAAGATTTCAATAATCAGAAAATATTAGGAATGCTCTAAAGAAATTAGAAAAAGCAAGGAGGTTGCTCTGCAGCTCCGGTTCTGGTTTCTAGGCCCAGGTTCCCCTCTGCTTTCATTTTCCTTCTGTTTGAAAGGCTGCCTCTAACATTTCTTTTCCTGAGTGTCTGCGGGTGAGAACATTCTCAGCTTCCGTGTGACTGGGAACGCCCGTCTCTGACAGAGTATTTTTCACGGTGGGCACTGCAGCTTTCATCTCTTAAAGTCGCATTTGTACCTTTTCTATCGCGAATGTCTCTACTAACTGTCAGCTGCCTGCTCCAGCTCCGAGGTGTGGAATGCACTACGAAAAGCCTTTCCCCACCCCCTCCACCAACTCGCACTCCAGGCGGCTTCTCCTTCCCCCGCCGCCCACGCCGTCCAGTTGATTCCACCCCCAGTGCGGCTATTTATATCGCTGTCATATTTCCCCGCTCGGCTCCTTAAAGGGGTATGGGGTCTCACTCATCCCCACCTGAGATCCTGCCTCATACACAGTCACGGTCAACAAATATTTCATTAGCAACATAAGGAAGCAAATACACTTTTCTTGGAAGTATTTTGCTGTCAATATGTTCCTGAAATTCATTCTCTTTATTTCAAAGGCAACTTCTCTTTATTTTTTCACATCGGTACCCATTTTATCTTGCAAAGATGCCAGCCGCTGTAAGTACCTCTTATATGTGTTTCTCCTTGACGTTACTGTACGTTCGTGCTGATAATCAATTTTAACCAAGTTTGAGAAAGGTGTACAAGAAGAGCACAAGAGAAATCCGGTCTCAGCAATTTCTCTAAAATGCCATTCACTCTACAGGGGCTGTCACGGTCGAAGCCTGTGGAGATGCCACCAGTCCCGCTTTCTCCTCCCACCGTCCCAGTCATCGCTCGGGACCTACTCACAAGCGAACGGAAAAGTGGAAACGACAGACACTTTAATTTGCTTGAAAATCATAAAACAATAACATGTGACCCTCTTAGACGATGTGGCTTCTACTGCGGGGTTTATCCGGCAGAAAACACTGTCCTCCGTTCTCTCACAAGAAATCCATGCCTGAATATCAAAGCAAAACTGTTCAATTAAAAAGACTCCATGAAAATCATTAAACCATTCAGAGAAAAAAAGGCATATAAATAAATAAATAAAAACAATACGAGGCTCAAAGGTTTTTCAACAACAGAAAAGAGAGGATCATTGAGTAAATCTCTTGGAAGTACTGAGTGATGATCACTATTATCCTACAATTTCATACCCAGAAACTTTTCTTTCAGGAATGACAGTAAAATATTTACCGGACTGTAAGGATTACCCTCCAGAGACCTTCATCAAAGGCAGGGGGAACACAATTTCAGAAGAATCGTCTGAGGTGCAAAAAGGGATGGTGAGCAAACACAATACTAAACATACACGAACCTATTTGAAATAATGAAAGTAATGTCAAACCTGTGGGGTTTAAAAAAGGAGAGAACTAAAATGCTGGAGAACAGATATAAATCTGAGCGTGTTGGTCATAGCTTAAGTATTCTAACATTCCCTACACACCTGGATGTAGAACTTTAAGTAGCTTAAATTCAGATCTTATTTACCTAATTATGCTCAAAGTTCAAGTGCAATGACTAATAAGATGACTAATAAAATAGAAATTCTATGTATAACCCCCAAAAGAGAAAAACTCATAGAATAAGAAACAAAATAAAATGATAATAAAAATGATATAGAATGAGAAAACCAAAATTCTTAAATAATAAGGTAGAAATAAATTCAAATAAATCAATGATCACAATAAATGTAAATGAGTTAAATTAGCCATTGTCAGAATGGGTATGATTTAAGAAAAAAAACAAAAACAACATAAAAACAGCTTATAGGCTATCTTCAAGAGCCAGAAAGAGAAAAGAAAGAAAGAAAGAAAGAAAGGAGAAAGAAGAAGAAAGACTAAATGGAATATAGTCCAGGAACATTAAGCTGAGTGGTATGTCAGATAAGAGACTTAGTCAGAACAAAACATTTTAGAACAGAAGGTCACTGTATAATGATAAGTTTAGTCACCAGGAAGATATGATCATTCTGAATAGTAAGTACCTAATGAATCACCTGAAATATATAATGAGAATGTATGACACTAAGGGAATGAGAAAATGTATCATTATAGTGGGAGACTTCAGCTCAGCTCTCTCCCTTACAAAGTCAAGCAGTTAAGCAGGCCAAATAAACCAAATAAAAAAAACTTCACCCATATATATGTACATATATATATATATATATATATATATATATATATCCACACACACACACACACATATGTATGTGTATATATATATATGTATATGTATATATATATATATGTATATATATAATATAGAATACTTGAACAATTCAATAGCATTTCTTATTCTTCTTTAGCACTCCTGAAACTTTTATAAAAACCTATAGGTAAGTAGGTAGGTAGGTAGGTGGGTGGGTAGATGGATGAACAGGTAGATAGGTAGAAAGATACACAGACACACAGAATGCAGTGTCTTTATAAATATAAAAGTTTGTATTCCTGAGGGTTAAGCCTATTGAAATTTTTCTTATTTCTATTTTTATTTGCATCTTAAATATTAATTCATATTTAAAATAAAATTGTGAGAAAGGAAGGAGATAAGTTAGGCAGAGACCATTAAAATACAGCAGAGATAGTGAGAATAATTAGTTTTACCACCAGTGAGAAGTTGCTATAAAGCGATGTAAATTACCGCCATTCCCTTTTCTGCGTCTAAATCTGGCTGTAAGTTAAGAGGATAACCCTGATCTTTTTGGTAGGGTAGCCCGCAAAGCAAATGTTTCAACATTTAAGCTTTCAAAGTGTCAAATCTCAACTCTTATTCTAATAAATTAGCCCATTACAAATATACATTTAAATATTAATTCTGTTATAGCAAAATGTTAAGAGAATTTCAGAAAAATTCAAATGATTGAATCCATATCACTAATTATAGTAACAGGCAATTACTACCGTGAAATTTATGATCATGGTAATGTGGAGTATTCTTTTTTTAAAAAGAAAATCCAGGGGTTTTGTACAGATACTTTAAAAAGAGTTCATTTGCATTTCAGGAGGATAATAGAGTTTTTAAAAATTCATTCCAGGATTTGTTCACTTGCCATTCAGTATCTGAGAATAGCCGGAGAAAGAGCCAGGAGTGAGAAAGAGAGGAAGTAATAAGAACAGTGCCGACTGAAGTTGGATTAGAAATAAAATAACACTGTGCTTTTACAGTAAGTCAAAGGAAAGAGATGATTCTTTGAGTTCTTCTAGCCATGCCTGGTGCACATCAATTTCATGAAGATATAGCTAAACACTGACATGATCAGTGACCTACATGTAAACGGGAGCCGATGATCAATCCATGAGTACCGGATGATGGGGAGGCGGAAGGCTGGGACACTAATTTTCAGAGGACAGAACACAGGGAGCCCATTGGTCTGTGCTGTAATTTAAGGTAATATTCAACAAGGGCTGTGACTTTATGATATGAAACAGTCCTTGACTTTCATAATTCTTAAGCACTTTCCCTGATCATTTTGCTGATGTATGTTCTATTTTTAAATCGGAAGGATAATGGATGTGCCTCCTACGCTGTAAATTAGGTTTTCCATCCGAGCCTCCTCAGCGCCCGGCAGTGACCCGACCGTGGTCCCGCCTCTGCAGCTCCCCGCCCCCCCCCCCCCCCGCCTGCTCCAAGGACAGAGGGGCTCCCCCCTACCTGCTCCAAGGACAGAGGGTCAGGCTTCAGGAGGGCGCCGGAACTGGGAGTCCCTCGGGCAACATCTCGGGGCCTAGGAGCGATTTTATGTTCTCTCCAGCAGCTCCAAGCAGAGCTACGCTTTATGCATCAAGGGCATTTAAAGCTGGAATGGACGTTGTAAAATTTGAGTGTCTGGACGCTTCTGACTGTGTGAAGCCAGTCCTAACATTTAGAAAAACAGGGAAGCTGCCCGGATCGTCCACTGGTTTTAAGAAAACAGAACCCAGGTGCATTTCAGCAGATATTCCCAGTTAAATACGGCCCAGTTGGTGTGATTATGGAGATAAAATAGTGCACATGCAGGGGAAACTAGTGTAAATTCTCAACATCGAGATATAAATCAAGGTTACACTTTGCTGTAAAATAATATTATACTCTAATCAATAGAGGCCTTCCTATCAGAATGAAAAGCAAAGATTGTGTTTAAAAAATGCAAAACTAATCTGCTTCCTAAATGGATGATTCACTGCTCTATACACAAAATTGACTTATAACCGGGTATGTCTAGCACACAACATGATACGAATAGCAGCCTACTCATATAACGTTCAGTGTCCGTGAGGAAAAGCGTATGGCGTCCAAGTCCCTGGCTTCCCTGTCTTACTAAACTCTGTTATGACCAAAGAATACTTTTTAGAATACGTTTTTATTGATTTCAGAGAGAGGGAGGGAGAGAAGGAAACATCAACTAGTTGATCGGCTGCCTCCTGCACGCCCCCTGCTGGGGATGGAGCCTGTGCCCTGACTAGGAATCTACCCGTTGTTACGGCCAAAGGTGATCCTGAGGGGGGGGGGGGGCGGGGGGGGGTGAAAGGATTGAGAAAAGACAGACAAGAGAATGACAGCTGGGTCTCGGTGGGACGCTGCTCCCTGATGAGGAGCCAGCGACAGCGCCCACAAGCCGTGTCTTTACTTTATAGCAGATGCCACGAGGCAAAGTAGGGGCGTGATCACGTTGTTTACAGCATTCTCGTGAGTTCCAACCCCACTCAACTACATGCACCTGAACTCTAGCACAAGGCACGTGGGGCCACGTGTTCGGACCATAGGTTCAAGCTCACAACCACAGCCGTTGGCTATGATTGTGCTGGGAGGGCCCTGCCCTCCAGCTGGGACTTGCACGTGGCAATGAGAGGACCCTGTCCTTTCATTAGTCCAAGGCTTGAACCTGGCCAAAACACTGTAGCCATGCCCTATAACCCATGACCTCCTGGTTCATGAAGCAATGCTCAACCACTGTGCCACACCGGCTGGACAAGAATACATACTTTTTTAAAGTCTTTAAAAAAACACACCAATGCACTATTGTGTGACCCTTTAGACCAGTGGTTCTCAACCTTCCTAATGCCCTACCCTTTAATACAGTTCCTCATGTTGTGGTGACCCCCAACCATAAAATTATTTTCATTGCTACTTCATAACTGTAATTTTGCTACTATTATGAATCGTCGTGTAAATATCTGATATGCAGGATGTGTTTTCATTGTTACAAATTGAACATAATTAAAGCATAGTGATTAATCACAAAAACAATATGTAATTATAGATGTGTTTTCCGGTGGTCTTAGGCGACCCCTGTGAAAGGGTCGTTCGACCCCCAAAGGGGTCACAACCCACAGGTTGACAATCCACAGGTTGAGAACCGCTGGTTTATAGTATCTTTAAAGACATTATAAAGTACGTCAGTTTAGTGCCTCCAGGTAGCCTGCAATTCCCCTTACCTTAGGCAATGCACTTACCCTAGTGGATCCGTTTCCTCGCCTGTAAAATCAGGGTATTACATTCTAATATCTGGGGCTGTGATAATAAAAACGATGTGTCACTACAGCTTAGCACTAACAGTGGAGGGAGGTGAGACATTTTTAACAACCAAACATGCTTGGGTTTCTACAGGGAATCGCGTACTTTGACCTGGTGGGAAAGTGAGTCTTCATCCTGCTCCCTTCTGTTTGAAGGGAACTGAGGTGAAGAGGAAAAGCAAAGACAACCTGTGAGCCTTCTACCTGGCCACCCATCTCTCCAGAAGCGCAGGCTCAGCCACTAACGGCATCTGCTTAGCAGTGCAGCCAAGGATTCCTCTTCGGAGATGCAGCGATGGGCCCAGGGACAAGTCGAAAGGGGGAGCGAACTGGTTTTTCTGGGTCCAGTAGAGGAATGTGAGTCTCCAGGGGCCGCGTGGGGGAGGGAAGTCTGAGCCATAGGGGAGCAGGGACAGTGGAGGCAGCCAGTCCTGTGGGGAGGTGGACCCTGTGGACACCAGTGGCCGGAAAGCCACAGAGGACTTCATTCTAGTATTTCCTCACACACTTCCCCACCCCTGCCCTCCCAGCCATCAGCGAACGCCACCAGCCAGATTGATACCCTGAATTCATTCTGTTTCCCATGTCTCCACTGCAGCCGCCTCATCTCAATCCCCATTGCTTCTTGCCTCAACTACGGCGAACGTCTCCCTACTCACTGCCCCCAGGGCCCTGTGGTCTATTCTGGGCGCAGCGTCCAGAGTGGTTCCTTCATGTCGCTGCTCGCTAACCATCCTTCAGTGGCCCGCCCACCAGGGTAAACGCCAAAGCCCTTCCAAAGGCCTACCTAGCCCTACAATTTCAGGAGTCCCGCTCTCTCCCCTCATTTGCTACCATTTCAACCTTCCCCCTGGTTCACTCTCCTCCCCGCCATTCTGACCTTTTTTTTTTTAAATATATTTTATTGATTTTTTACAGAGAGGAAGGGAGAGAGATAGTTAGAAACATCGATGAGAGAGAAACATCGACCAGCTGCCTCCTGCACATCTCCTACTGGGGATGGGCCGGAACCCAGGTACATGCCCTTGACCGGAATCGAACCTGGGACCCTTCAGTCCGCAGGCCGATGCTCTATCCACTGAGCAAAACCGGTTTCGGCCCATTCTGACCTTCTTGTGGTCCCTCGATCACATCAAGCCAGGGCCCATTTCCACTGGCTTCGCATGCCACTTAGAACTCTCCTTACACCCTCTTTGGCAACAAGGCTCCTGATGCCCTCCCTGGTCCTTCCTTTTCCATCTCCTCTCACTATGATCCTCTCCGTGTCCTGTTGACGTTCCTCCAGCGTTCCATACTCCCTCCTGCCTCTGAAGGCATGTCTGTGCTCTGCAGTGTGCCGGACACTCCCTCCGGCGCTCACCGTGGCGTGGCCTACAACAATAGCTACTTATGTGGGAGGCGAAGAAGGCCCCACTTTGGTTTGCGGTAAGTCACCGGTGCTCCGTGCAGGTCCCCGAGGACCCTGTGTGTGTCACAGCTGACAGATTGCACCCACAACCTCCTCAGGAGGACTGAGCCTGGGAGACTGGAGCAGCCTTGCCCAGAGGAGCCGGGGAGGCAGGCCCCCACCTGCATCACCAGGTCAGCAGCCAGACAGATTGCTGCGGGGACACAAGGAACTCATGCTCGAAGCCCCCTCCTCCGCCTCAGGGCAGGGCTGAACCTCTGGTGCCATCTGTTCACGGGGTGGGCGCTTAGCTCCTCCCTCCTCCCCTGTCCACTTCCGCCCTGCAGATGTCTCCTGGAAGCTCGCCCTTCGCTAATTGCTTGCACAAGAATCCCTGCCTCCAGGCTCTACTTCGGGGCAACCGTAGTTAAGGCACACACATAAATATGCGAAGGTTTATTTTCAAGAAAAATAGTCCTAATATAGGCCTTTTAGAACACTGTGTTAAACACAAATAATACACCTGCAGCTGCACTTATATTACTGTGGGAAAATAATAATAGCTCATACTTAACCACATATTCTACTAAATGAGTTTTCAACAATCCTAGTTACCTAAGGTTCTTGTAAACGATTTACTACCTCTATATATCCAACATATATATGTTTCTTGTCCAATAAAGTATATTCAGACCTGGTGAAATGGTGAAAAAACAGTAGTTCCTGTAAGTTTTAGTCTGGGAACATGATTCCTAAGAAAATAAAGGTATGGAGGAGCTGTATTACAAACTTCATTTAAATGAGTAATACCCCACATTTCTCCTCCTATGCCTCTCCTCAGCGCCTGCTCTTGTGGCTGTCGATGCGGATCTGGAGATATTATTACCGTATATTTTCTCACTGACCAAGGATATTCTCAGAAATGTGAGGTAATGTGAACATTCTCAAGGCTCTCATAACCTGGAAACCATAGCTAGATATATTCACAGGGGCCAAAATCCCAGCCTCACACCTACACTCACGGGAAGACACTATATTCAGGGGTGAGCAAAAGTAAGTTTCCAGTTGTAATAAATATAAGTAACACAATAATCTATATATATAAAAGGCTAATATGCAAAGTGTCCCTCAGGAGTTCCACCAGGAGACCAGGAGTTTGCTCGCTTGCTCTGATGTGCACTGACCAAGAGGGGGCAGCGTGGAATGAAGGAAGGCCCCAGCCGGCAGCCAGAAGGCCGAAATTGGCCCTGATCGCCAGCCAGGCCTAGGGACCCTATCTGTGCATGAATTTCATGCAACGGGCCTCTAGTTAATAAATAATACTACAAGAGTGAACTCTGTTTCACATACCTACAGCTATGAACCTATTTTAGCCCACCTTCCAAAATGAAAGGGCACATCCCAGAGTAACAAAAGCATTCCTACTCCTAGTAGCACCGTTAGTGCTTTATTCCATTAAATATGGTCTTAGAAATGTATACATAAGATCTATTATAATCAATGAAAATCACCAAACATCTGTTTTGTAGGGAGCGATTTCTCTCTCATTAAATGAATATTCCTCTACCCTTTCAATTCATATAATAATAAAGGAAATTCCATGTCAAGACTTCAAAAATGTATACTATTTCTTATATTGAAAATAGAATCTAAATTTTAGATACATGATTATTTTTATTTAAGGCTAAGAAAATGGCTCATCTTTAGGTCATGGTATAGACATCTACATCCTCACATCTATATATATAAAAGGCTAATATGCTAAGTGTCCGACCTTCGATCCTTCGACTGGTAGCTATGACACAGACTGACCACCAGGGGGCAGACGCTCAATGCACAAGCATGGAAACATGGAACAGACTGATAAATCTCAGAGGGAAGGGAGGAGGGGGCAGGGCGGGAAGAGATTAACCAAGGATCTTATATGCATACTAGAGGCCTGGTGCATGGTTTCTTGCACCGGTGGCGTCCCTTGGCCTGGCCTGCACCCTCTAGCAATCCGGGACCCCTTGGGGGATGTCGGACTGCCGATTTCGGCCCAATCCCCGCAGGCCAGGCCGAGGGACCTGTAATGTACTAATAAAAACAGTTGACATATTTAGCAGACAATGGTATTAGTGTTTTGAATGTATCTCTTACTTAATCTTCATTCCCTGTGAGGTATGTACTCTTGTTGCCTTTAACAGATGAAGAAACTGTGAGAGAAATATCTCAGCATATGGATATTAGAGCTGGGATTCCCAGCCAGTCCCTGCTGTCCAAGTTCTTAATGACCACATATAGTTCACATCCCCACTTACCATTATCTGTGGATCTCTATAGAGTGCCATAAACAATGACCCAAGAAATCACATGACAATTAGTTAAAAACTGGGCATTTGAAATCAAAGAGGAACATCTTAAAATCCTACACACAGGCCGAAAATATGCTACAGCCAAGAGAAAACGAAGCACCTCAGTGCAGGTATATTTGGAATCAGGCAAGAGCTTCAGCTGTTTGCATGTCACAGGCATCTGGAGCTGGAAGGGGCTTTAAAAATAACACGCGTCAGCCCTGGCTGGGAGGCTCAGTTGTTTGGACATAGTCCCGTGTGCATCAACGGTTGTGGGTTCAATTCCCGGTCAGGGCATGTACTTAGGTTTCGGGTTTGAGCCCCAGTTGGGGCCCTTCTGACTTTTAAACTATTACATACTACCTATTCAAAAAAAATAAAAATGTGGACAGTATAGAACATATGTCTAGACAGATACTTGTCTCCTCTCTGTTTAAATTAACAAACCTAATTTTAACTGTGCTTCGGGGTGAACAGTCTATGAAAACCATTGTATATTTTTTGCCTCTGCCCCAGCTCTTAAAGGAAGACGAGAACTCACTTCGAAAGATACAACCTGTTTACCCCGCACAGAACGCGCGCAGTGGCTCCAGACTCCTTTCTGGAGTGCATGGCGGAATGAAGTTCCCAAGACTAGATTCTAAACGTCCAGCACGTGTCGCTTCGGTTATGTCGCACACATAAATCTTAATATTTTTCAGCTACAGCAGGTGTTTGTTCACTGTCTGGACCTGTTTATAAAAATGGATCTGAAGGAAGCACCGCAGTTTGCTCATCCTTGACCCTGGGGCTGCGGTGAGCCACGGTCGGTCTCCAGTCACAGTTCCCTGTTCTGTTCACCTTCTTCAGCAGGCGGCTCTCTTTGTGATCCGTTGGCTTCCTAAGATTCGTGGGGTGTGGGGAATCCTTTTCAACCTTGGAAGTCACAGAGAATGTTTTGCTTATCAGGGGTCCTCAAACTTTTTAAACAGGGGGCCAGTTCACTGTCCCTCAGACCATTGGAGGGCCGGACTATAGTTTAAAAAAAAACTATGAACAAATTCCTATGCACACAGCGGCGGCAAAATCACCCGGCGGCCGGATAAATGTTTTCGGCGGCCGCATGTGGCCCGCGGGCCGTAGTTTAAGGACCCCTGGTGTAGACAAACCGGATAAATGTTTTCGGCGGCCGCATGTGGCCCGCGGGCCGGTAGTTTAAGGACCCCTGGCTTATGTTCTTGTTGAAATCAGGAGAGCAATGGAAGTGTCCAGAGAAGGTGATGTTAACGGAGGTGCGTACCGCTGGCATCTGCTGTCCTCGCTCCTAACCCGGCATCCCAGCCTCGGCGAGGGCCACGCTGCTCCCCTTTCTTCTGAATTTTCCCCTCATTCTCAGCTTCATACAAAAGACAGACCTTTAACGACCACAGAGCTCTCTCTGCTTTCACGAGCAAGATGCACAATCTTGTTTTCCTTCGTGTAAACAGCCCTTCGCTCCTTCCAGGCCGTCCCTGTTACCACAACCTCGGGATTTTTCTCCCACTGGGTGTTTTCACTTGCTGGGCATCTTGTTAAGCAGCGGAAATGTTTCAGATGATTGGCATCTAAAGAAGGAATATTTTACTTGCTTCACAGCTTTCTCCTACGATGTGCCTTGTAAGTATGAATAAGATGGAAACTGGTTTCATTTATGTAAAAATCATAGTTCAATGTGGAAACAAGTTAAATACGTAACAACGGCATTTGAAGTAAAAAAACAACAACAACACGACGATCTAGATGATTAATACTGACCACAAAGCGATATTCTGAAGAGAAGCATTTTGGGTTGGAATGTGAAAATTTCATCAATGTGCTGTTCAGAATAATAGGCGTTTAGGCTGGCAGACAGTTATGATAACAGTACTCCTACTGCGCTCTTTCTTCAACCAGAAATACATTTCCCAGTTTCCACAGCAACCCAATCAATTTCTGATTACAAATGCAAGCAGAGCAATTTAGGCCCAGACTAGGGAAAACGAGGAGTATATTTGTACAGTTAGAGAAAATTTGAAATTAGCCTATTTCACTCATCTGAAGGGCTCTGTTTGATATTCACAATTAAGATAGAAATGAAAAAAAGAAAAAATTCTAACAGACGGTAAACTACATTTTATTACAAAAACTCTTATTCTCTTTATGTCTTGCAAAGACACTAACGCTATCAGGACGGCTGCTGGATGAGTGGTATTGAGTGAATTAAAGGAGACATGTTTCTCCTTTAATTAGATACCAGCGTTTGAAGGACTAATGGAGACGTGAATAATTCCTATAATCTCTATTTGTTCGGATTAATGCATTTAGTTGTCAAATTAGAATCTAAAATACTTCGATAGGAAATTTTTCGTCTTATAATTTTATTATTTACTTAAAACATAAGAATTGTCCTACTTAACTATAACTGAAATACCAACCTGGTTAGATGTTATGCTAATTTTAATTGACTTTACTGGGGTGACATTGGTTAATAAAATCATTCAGGTTTCATGTATACAATTCTACACGCATCATCTGAATATTGCATTGTGTTCACCCCCCAAAGGCATGTCTCCTTCTGTCATCATTCACCACTTTCCCCCTCTCCTACCTCCCCAACCCCTTCTCCGTCTTATAACCACGAGTCTGCATCCACAAGTCTTTCTTTTTATTCTTTGCTCAATGCCTTCGCCCTTCTCACCCAGCCCCCAATTCCCTCCCCTCTGGCAGCTGTCAGTCTGCTCAGTCTGCTCTCTGTATCCCCTCATCGGTCTCCACTTTGTTTATTTGGTTCATTGGAGTCCACATATGAGATGTTTTGCTAATGTAAAGTGCTACCTACAACGTTAAATAAATCCTTTATAAACCTGCTTGAATCACATATATCACCAAAATAAAAACAATGTGTATGGTTCGGAAACCCCTTCACTAGGGTAAAGGTTTCAGGAGTAGGGTTCCTCCTAAGGGAGGTTAGTGCATTTGTAAAACACGGTCAAGGCCAACGAAGTGATTAGCCCAACACGAAACAGCCCCTCAGTGACACATAAGCATCCCTCTGCCTTCCGGGCACACAGCTCCCTCTGAGTGGCTAGAGCCTCGAGGACATCGGAACCCTATAAATTCAGGAAGAGCTATTCACAGGCTAGGCCAGTTCCGGGTTAGCAGACTTGAGAGAAATAGAAACCACCGAGTCGTGAGCACTTCCATTTGGCCTCCATGTTCCTGAGCACGTGTCTTTGGGACCTAAATACCTCACTGTAATGTTTCATCATTTCTCTGTGGGGACCCTCTGAAGCTGTTTCTGTGTTTCTACCTGCTGACGAGGCATTGAGGCTCTGCACGTTTAAGTCCAATGTCACGTACCGGCGAGGACTAAACGGAGACAAGAACTTTGAGACCGACCACAGGCCTCCACATGTGACTAGGTGGTGGGCGCCACAGGAAGGTCTCCGAGAATGTGACCTCCTGGCTCGGGTGGATAACTAGTGACGATGCCCTCCTGGCGTCCAAAGACTCATCTGCACTTGGCTCACATCATCTGATCACCAGAAAAGAGTTGATTTCCTTTTCTTTTAGCCTTAGGGATACATGCTGTAACTTATGATCCTAGAATAATTTTAATGAGTAAAACGACAGTGTGAACGTCTAAGAAATAATTTTTTCGAACGCGATAAAATTTTTTATTGGTTCATTATTCCAGTTTAATGTGCTATCATTCAAATTTTCAAAATTCGCTAAATTGCAGATATGCATCTAGGTCAGCAGGAAAGCTAGCTGCTGGCCCTGAGCTGAAATAAATTTATGGCTCCTTATGAAATGTGAAAATTCCTCAGATATTATTGAAAGAAAATAAATGAAGGCAAACATAAATTTGATTTTTATGTACAGGGAACAAATAAATCTCAGCAAAGGAAGCAAAATGTTAAAGTCCTAACTACTAAAGTTTTTAATGAGAAATTCTAAACATGGATATATGTTGGGCAATCTGTAATGGAGAAATTAAATATTAGCATAAATACATATAGCAGAGAAAATTATGAAGATTTTGTTTTCATACGCTAATGTAACAGAAAGCTCGTAGCATAAGTGTATGTCTGATACCATATATAAGTTAACATGGGTGCTTTTCCTTTATGAGAATGCTTCTGTACACAGTGAACCCCTTTATACTGATTAAAATATGAAATAAAACGGATTTTTCTTTTATTCTATGTATTATAGACCTAAGAGAACTCACACATGATAGTCTAATCATCAGCTGGTCCATACTCTGTAAAATCTCAAAGATGGCAAGGATGAACTTGCTACTGCCATTAATAACTTCATGTTCCCGCTGGGGGTACAGCGAACACGAACTGGTTTTGATCCTCTCTACTTCTTTTTTTTTATCTTTTTTATTGATTTTTAGAGAGAAAGGAAGGGAGAGAAAGAGAGAAATAGCAATCGGTTGACTCCCATATGTGCCTTGACCAGGGATCGAACCGCAACCATTTGGTGCACGGACGACACTCAACCCACCGAGCTGCACTGGCCAGGGCGATCCCCTCTGCTTCTTGACGGTCAGGGCAGCGAGTCAGTCCGCTCTCAGGGATTTAGCCAAGAGACATGGACACGCCTCTATCCAGAGACTTGCACAGCAATGGCCAGCACAGCTGTTTGCACTGGGACCACCCACATGCCCACCAACACGCAGGCAAACACGCAGGTAGACAACGTGGGCTGCACCCACACAAAAGGCTATTTCTAATGATAAAAAGGAAGGAAGTGTCGACACATGCAGCAACGTGGATGCATCTCAAAGTAACCCTGCTCTCTGAAAAAGAAGCCAGGAGAAAACAGAGCATGTTTTTCAGAACTCCATCTGTCTACAACCCTGGAAAATGCAAACTCGTCTACAGTGGGGACAGGTGATCATCGGTTACCTAGACCTGGAGGGAGGAGAGAGGGGGGATTACAAAGAGGCACAGGGAACCTCGGGTGATGCATATGTTCCTTATTTTGATTGCGGTGATGGCGTCACAGTTGTACACGTTTGTCAAAACACATCCAGTTCTATACCTCAATAGATACAGTTCATTGCTGGTACCTTGATTAAGCTCTTTGAAGAAAAGAAGTTATCATACAGCGTATTACTGTATTTACAGATTAGAAATACCTGTATGGAACTATTTAGATTAAAAATGGTTGCCAATCTTTTATTCAATTCCAGCAGTTTCACTCCCACCACCTTCCTCATCGACTAAGGCCACTTCTTATTTGTGGGTGACTGGTCAGGGATGGAGGTGAGAACTCCATGGTGAGAAAACAGGGGTTTTTAGCCTGTGCTTCTACCAGGAGACTGGTGGTTTGGTACCTTTCTGGCTGTGCTGAGCCTCCTCGCTCCTGTTAGTGATCTTTTTTGGTTGGATCTTGGCTCACTTTGGGGCCATAGCTTTGGATTCAGACTCGAACGTTTGTCTCTGCTGAGTCCTGTGAAGGTATCTCCCAGGTCTCTCTCATCGTAGCTCCCACCCCGGCTGGACCAATCTGGGCTGATTCTGGGTTTGCCGGTGTCAGCTCTGGACACACCTGGTCTCTGCACTCCGCGAGGCACTGGCGACTTTTCAGTCACGGCCCGTAGACCCAGCACCTTGTTGCCGATTCATGTCTTTGAGATCCCCCCCAGGGTTTTCCTTTTTTTTCCCTTCAAGGTTTTTTATTTCCTTTGTATAGAATAGGGTGCTCATCTCAGACACCATTCTGGTGATTTTTGTCAAAGTATCAAGTGTTGGTAAGTTTCAAATCAATCAAATTAGCTCCTAACCATAGCAACAAGGACGAATGGGGTCTAGAGAAGGTCTTCTCATCTACGAGAAAGTTTTCCTCCATCACCTACGTTTTTCTCTGTAAATAATGAAGGCGAGGGAGATGTGAACAGGGTAGATAGACACTCACAGTTGAGTTACTTTCACAAAATAAGTTGAAATTAAACAGCTGAAAAGCACAGCTGAGCATCTTTTAGTCCAGAGCACTGCCAGGTGTGCAGCGGGCCTGGGACAGAAATGATAAGACATGACCATTTACACCAGGGGTCCTCACACTATGGCCTGCGGGCCACATGCAAATACAAATATTGTATTTGTTCCCGTTTTGTTTTTTTTTACTTCAAAATAAGATATGTGCAGTGTGCCTAGGAATTTGTTCATAGTTTTTTTTTTAAACTATAGTCTGGCCCTCCAACGGTCTGAGGGACAGTGAACTGGCCCCCTGTTTAAAAAGTTTGAGGACCCCTGATTTACACACTTTGTCTTACAAAAGCCAAATGTCATGGACTTCTAAAACATTTTCATTATTTACTCCTAATAATGACAGGAGATAATTCTGTGTATGTAAATCTCTGTGAATATTGTATAATCTAGTGCAAACAAGGCTAATCATGATGTATCATTTACTCAGGAAATTCCGCAGGGAAGCCCAGCCTACAGCCCGGCATCCCTCATTATTGCTGAAAATTATCAATATTTACTCTACACAACTGTTGCTGCTCTGTGTAATCACTACCTCATAAAAATTCTAAAATACATTTAAATATAATACCTTGTTAGAGTAAAAAATTTTATGGTCACGTGAAAACATTTGACAGCGTGTCATTTTTCTTAATTTTAAAATAAAGTTATAGTTTTTTGATGTAAAATGTTTAAAAATTGTTTTTAATTGACTTTAGAGAGAGAAATGGGGAAAGAGAGAGAAACATGGATGTGAGAAACATCCATCTGTTGCCCCTTGCCTGCACCCCGACCAGGGATCAAACCCACAGCCCTTCTGTGCCAGGAGGAGGCTGCAGCCAGCAGAGGAGGCTGCAGCCAGCAGAGCCACCCCGGGCAGGGCTCACGTCCACACAAGGTGCGGGACAGAGGTCCGGGGAAGGAGTTCCTGTTTGTCCCCGGGACTTCGTATTCATGGCTCCTTTCGCTGGGGGGAGGCGATCTGTGAAACAGATTTCTCTGTGGACTCTCATCTAAGAATAATCCGAAAAAGGGAGGTAGCCAGGATCTACTTTGTGCCCATTATTTTATTTGGCATTTATTATATAATCATATTTTCCCAGTCTTACTTTCTCTAGCTTATGCTACATAATGACTTTAAATTGGTGTAGGAGGGTAATTCTAAAATATAAATTCTTATTTATGCAACACAATGATTCTTTATAATATCCATTCGCGTGCCTTTTCCCAAGGGACAGTAACTTCGGTAAACAAACAGATTTGTGGATAACGATACCCTAAGTTTCTGTTTAGGCTGGGACTCTTAGTGAATGAGAACGTTAAAAACAAACCGCTCCCTGCACAGGAGCCTCCTTCTCTGCACAGACCAGCTCAGCCGCACTGCCTCCCACCTGCTTTCCATCTCAGCTCTTGGGTCCCAAACACTAACCCGATGAGCCTCTTGCCTCCCGTTCTAGGTCCTGCAGTCAGCGGCCACCCACCCGCACGCAGAAGGACCCGCATGGCTTCCCCGAGGACCCGCAGGGCCACACCTTGACCCTAGACTCCCGGCCGCCAGAGCTGCGTGAGATGCGTTCCTGATCCTCAGACACTCGGTCCGTGGGACTCAATCACGGAGCCAAGCTGACCAAGACGCCGCCTCAGCAGGACCACCCGGGCCAGGGGCGGGGGCGGCTTCCCGGGAGGCTGAGCCCCTGACCCACGAAAGAGATGCCAGTCGTCTCTGCGCTTGTTTCGTGAGCTACACACGTCAGGGTGACACTGCGTACAGCGATGCGAGGGTGACTTCACATTAGAACACCACCTACTCACTCAATTCACGTAATTAACATTAACAGACGGAAAGCGCCAAACAAGATCGCAATAGATGCAGAAAGTGTCTGACAAAATCCAATTCTACACACACACTCACTCACACACACACACTCACACTCGCATCTTAGCAAAGAGAGATGAGAAGAGATTGTAACTGTCCCCAAACCACCCTGAGCCTGCTCTACAATTCTCACCCTTTTTAGATTTTAATGGCACCTGGCATTTATCATAACCCCCTAGAGATGGTAAGCGACCAAGAATGGCAGAGGATAAAAACGAATCGGGGTGCCTCGCCTTACCAAGTATCGCGGCTGACAAAGCTACAACCGGTACACGTGACGCCGGCGTGGAGGCTGACAGACAGACGAGCAGAAGGGATTCCCGGTTGTTGCGGCCAAAGGTAAACTGAGTGGGGGTGGGGGGGGGAGGATTAAGGAAAGACAGACAAGAGAACGAAAGCTGGGTCTCGGTGGGATGCTGCTCCCTGATGAGGAGACAATGACAGCGCCCACAAGCCGTGTCTTTATTTTATAGCAGATGTCACAAGGCAAAGTAGGGGCGTGATCACGTTGTTTACAGCATTCTCGTGAGTTTCATCCTCACTCAACTACACGCACCTGAACTCTTATCACAAGGCACGTGGGGCCACGTGTTTGGACCATAGGTTCAAGCTCACAGCCACAGCCGTTGGCTATGATTGTGCTGGGAGGGCCCTGCCCTCCAGCTGGGACTTGCACGTGGCAATGAGAGGACCCTGTCCTTTCATCAGTCCGAGGCTTGATCCTGGCCAAAACACCGTAGCCGCGCCCCATACCCGGTAAATTCCGTTCCAGCAACTCCTCATCACTCAGGAACCCACGTGCAAATTCCTTGCGGGCAGGAGCCCCACACAAGCTGTGATCTGCCGGCCCTCGGGGAGAGGGAAGGGCACCTGCTACTCGCCCCGTGGAATACGGCCGGTGTGGCGGGCGCACGGACTTCCTAGGAGAGCTCCGGCTGCAACCGAGTGCGCTTCCCCGAAAAACCGCTCCCAGCATGTGTCCGGCCGTCTCGCCCAAGCCCACGCCACCAGCCACCTTCTCATTAATTTCCTTTCAATGCGCACTAGTTATATCTATAAAACTGGAAGCTTCTTTAACAAGTGTGTGGGGAAATGAGTTAAAGAAGCCCACGAAAAGCAACGCCACTTCGTCACCAGAGCACCTCATAATCAGCCTCAAAACTGTATCCGCACTGAGAACACTCAACTCCCAGCCTGCGAGCTGACTCCTGGAGGAAGCAGAGCGGGTGCCTGTGGGGAGAGGGCACGGCGGTGCTGTCCGGTGGAGACGGTGAGCTGCCTCCCTCCCTCCCATGCTCCTGAGAGCGGTGCACGCCCAGCGCCAGGAGCAGGTGCCGGCGGCCCCCGCATCGCTCTGCAGCCACTGGGTCCAGCTGGGTCCGCGCCTTTCACTCACGTGATCCCGACATCAGGCCCCATTTATGAACAAAGTCTGAGCCAGGAGGCATCACAGAAACACGCAGGGCGACCGACAGCCCGGCGCGAAGGCCGCCTGGAGAATGGCTGCTAAATTTTAATTCCACGCACACTCGCTGTTACAACATGTGTGGGCACATAGGTACGCAGCACTAGACATGGGAGCGACGTATATACACTTTAGGCTCTTGGTTACTTCGGGGAGTGGAGAGATTGAGGTATGGAGAAGGACTTATAGCTATAAAACTGGAAGCTTATTTAAAAATATATATAATTATCAGAAATTTATTATCTAGACTTGTCAAATCTAGATAAATACATGCCTATTTTATTATTTTCTGTCCTTATTTGATTATTTGCATTTTTTCAAAATGTGGAAAACAATTAAAATAAAACATGAGGTTCAATGGGAGCTTTATTAGATTTAAAAGAGAGTTAATGAGGAAGCTGGATATAAAATAAATATAAAAGCACTTATTAAAATGGATGCACAGTATAAACACGAAGTGATAAAGTGTGACTACAAGTGAAGACACTACAAACAGGAGAATTTTTTCCTAAATGATGTACATACGCATTGCAATTTCAAAGGAATATTTCAGTTTTGCATATTATTACTACTAAAAGGTCACCTGGAAGATTAAACAGATAAAAAGTTAAAATGTAAAATCAATGTTCTGGATAGGAACTAACAGGAGAGATTACCCTCATCGGTTTCTAAACATTACCAAGTTATAATAATTAAAATTGTGTTACATTGGCTAAAAATTCCTCTCAAATATCTCTGAGTATTATGTGTAATTATAATACAAAAGAGTAATACAAATCCGTGGGCAGAACATCTCTCTCTCTCTCTCTCTCTCTCTCTCTCTCTCTCTCTCTCTCTCTCTCTCTCTGGAAAAATTAAGTAGTTATCTGCCAAATAGTTTTTCGAGATCTTTCCAAAATACATACTCTGTCCCCACCTGTCCTGAATCCCCACTAATCACCAATTAAACCAGCCCAGGACAATTAAGTCAGAATCTTGGAGGCTGGGGCCCAGGAGTCAGTGTTAAGCTCCCCAGGTGACTCCAATTTGCAACCTGAGCCCCCACAGCCTTGGGTGTTGCCCACCATTTCTAACGTGTGGGGAATGGGTTTCGGAGGAGCTGAGCTACAACAATCCTCTCGCCCTGCGGCAGGTGAGGGGGTGGCAGGCGACACCCCGCCAATTGGGACCCCACGGGAGGGAGAAGAGCAGCCAGGCTCTGCAGGTGGCCAAGTCAGTCAGACCTTCATCAGAGTCTTACAATCTCTAACCCACCAATTCTACTCCTGAGGCAGTATTTCAAGGGGCTATGTTAAAATACGTCCATTTAAGAAAGATGAAGAAAAACAAGGAAAGGAGCGCATGGCCAACCTGCTGTGTCCAGGTGAGGGTCCGAGGGTCGGAGGTCGCAGGTCGCAGGTAGAGGTGGCAGGTGGCGGGCTGGAGCCTCCCTGGCAGCTCCGGGGGGCCAGGCAGCACCACCCTGGGCAGGACGCCCCTCCGCACAGGCCCGCTCACCCCCGCTCACCCCCCTCCCGCAGACGGGCCAGTGGAGACAGCCATTCCCCCAACAAGCACAGGCCTGGGGCGGGCAGGAGCCTGCGCGGACACGGGGAGAAATGCAAATGCAGGGACGCGCCCAGCTGGAATCAATTTTCTTTCCAGTCAGCCTTAGAAGGAATCCACGTCGACCATAAAGACACTGATGTTAATGGCAAACTGCAGAAGCAAAGAACTTGTGTGCATACAGTGGGGCCTTGACTTACGAGTTTAATTCGTTCTGAGACCGAGCTCGTTAAGTAGCTCCTTAACTCAAATTACTCTATCAACTCAATGCAAAAATCCGGCCAAGAGACAGCTGGTATCTCAAAAAACTCGTTAGTCGGGACACTCGTAAGTCAAGGCCCCAGTGTATACGCATGACCCTAGAGGGGGCAGGGGCAGGCTGGAAGGGGTGGGGAGAACAGGGGACATCCTGGTATGTAATACTTGCAACATTAGAGATTAAAAGTAAAATAACATGCTGCTGGAGCACCTGCTCTGAGAAGTGTTCTCTGAGAATTGGGCGCAGGGACGGCTCGAGCTCCCGATGGGACTGACGGGCTGCGTCCTTGGTGAGAAGGGGACGTGCGTCAGGGTCGCCTTTCAGCAACTGATGCCGAGAAACTTAGAAAGAAATCTGAACGTCCATCAGCAAAAACACTGGCCTCTAAGAAGGCAAAACCGACTCTTCGCTCCGCACAGGCTTCCTGCCTAATTACATTTTACTTCACTGGTCTGCTGTCTTCCTTCTGATCACCAAAGTTTCTTTTCAAAGCCTTGTGTCTTTATACGTTATTGGGAGTCAATTAAAATTTGTCGAGGGGCACAGTATACGTAAATACATAAATAAAATGTTAGAAATCATTTTTCTCACAAAAGATATTTTTCTTCTTTTTATATTTTAAAGAGAGAGGGATAAATATCACCATTAAGAGAATGGAAAGGAAACACAGAGTGGGGAACTATACTTGCGATATAAATGCCTTCTGTCATTTAGAATAGGATGTGAAAAATAAAAGTATTACAAATAAGACAAGTCAAGCCAAGAAAGAAACAGACAAAAGCATTAAAAAGACTTTTCAAAAAAGAGGCGAATCAAATGGCAAATAAATATATTTTAAAAGCTTTAAACTTCACTAGTCACAATAAAATAAGTAACAACTCCACAATGAGATAACATTATGCACCCACTAGAATTTCTAAAATGCAAAATAATGAAAATGCCAATTACTGGTGAGACTACAAAGCAAACGGCCCTCAGAGCTGGCAGAGATTGAGTTTAAAAATTCAGTTTGGAAACACTTCTGATGTAGTTACTAAAAGCTAACAAATGCATACCCGGGGACCCAGCAATTCCCAGGGATATATCCTTGGACATTCACACACATGTTCTCTAAAAATATACTAGGATTTCCTTAGTAGCAGTGCTTTGTAGCAGGCCTAACCTTGAATTCACACAAAGGCGCGTCAGCAGAGGGGCAGATAATTGGCGTCTTCACAGATGAAAATACTATACAGTGATGAGTAGAAGATCCACAGTCACATGCAGATACATTTGTGAGAGTCTCATAAATACAGGGTGACCCGGAGCCAGACACGGAAACGACGTATTTAGTGATGCCGTGCACATAAGCACACATCTGTTGAGAGAGGTCAGGGCCTGAGGAGGTCCTGGCAGTGGCTGGACAGGCCTGAGGGGCTCGGGGGCTTGGGGATGCTTGCTGACCTGGGTCCTGGCTAAACCGGTGTGTTTGGGTTTATGTTTATCAGCTGATGCACATGCACTGCGTGCTTTCTGTTTGCATATTACACATCCACCAAAGTCTATAAAAAAGTACCAAGAGAAGACTTGTCTGAGTCAGAAAAATCTAGACATAGAGGTTCCATTTCTTGCTCTGCCATTTAATGTGTCCCCAAATCACAACAACAAAAATTAAATTGTCTTAGATTTACATGCTAAATGGGGGGAAAACAGTCTGCCTGCCTCATAGGATTGGTTGGAAAGCCACATGGATAGATGACTGGTCTTCTGATATATGAAGATAAAGCACATATAAAGCTGCTCTAATGAATACACATAGAGCAATGATAGAGTAGTCAAAGCAAACAGAAAGATATTTGATATAACTTAGTATAATTACTTATAGAGTCATGTAATAACCCTCTGGCCAACTGGAGAAAAAAAATCAAAATTTTTACCTCCCTTCCTAAACCAAAATGAGTCAAGATGAAGCAAAGCTTTAAAATAACAAATGGAAATTATAAGAGGACTAGGGGGGAAAGGCTAAACCTTTTCCATAATGTTAGCTCAGAGAAAGCTTCGCTAAGCCAAACCATTTTAACGTTTTACAATGAGCACATAGAACCTTCATAATAAGCTAATTAAAATATGGCATAAAACATTTTTAAATTAATCTAATTCCTATATTTCATATTTGCATAACACCATTAGCATTTTCTTGAAGCTGAATTCAAAGATGATTGTCTCATTATAGGATAAAACATTGTCTTTATTAATTCATTTGACCCCTCCCCCCCCAAAAAAAAAGTACCTACTATGTGCTGGGAACTTTTCTAGAGCTGGAGATCCAGCAGTGACTAAACAGTGACAATTCCCTGCCCTCGAGGAGCTCACCCTGCAGTGGGAGAAGACATGAGGTGTACCAAGTTATACTAAAGGGTGAGAAGTATTTATGAGAAAATGCAAGACAAAGAACAGATAGGCGTGCTGGATGCAGGGGGTGATTAAGGAGTTGAAAGTTTAAATGGTCAGGGAAGTCTTCACTAAGAAGTTAGTTTTTGGACAAAAATGAAAGGATCAAACGATGGTAATATGTAGGGGAAATGCATCTCAGGCAGAGGGAAGAGGAGGGGCAAAGGTCCTGAGGCAGCCATGCACACTGGTGGGTTCAGGGACCTGCAAGGAGCCTGTTGTGGGTGGAACAGAATGATCGAGGGAGAAAGTACTGAGGTTTATGGATAAAGGCGATATGGCAGCTACATTAGGGCCTCACAGGAGGGTAAGAACTTTAGCTTTTACTCTGAGTGAGATGAGGAGCCACCGAGGGTTTGAGATGAGCCATGCCATGACCGGGCTGCGTTTAAAGGGATCTTCTGGGCTCCTGAAGTGGAGGAGGGTGGTTATGAAAAATCCAAACTAGAGATAGAGAACAATTAGAGCAACAGAAAAGAGGGAGACAATGACATAGGAAGAAAGGGTAGAATTGTCTTCCTTCATTCATCAGACATATGAGTGCACTGTTGGGTGCTGGCTGGGAGGACAGAAATGAGTTAGACACAGATTCTGCCCTCACAGGCAATGCCCACGAGGGCATCAAACATATGCAGAAATCACTCCAATACACACAAGAATGCAATGAGCGAGGGGCAAGTGTTCGTCTTGTTTGGCAAAGGGGGTGAGGGTGTGGACTGAAGCAGCCGGCCCAAAAACACAAGCTCCATGATGGCTTGCGTCCCGCCCCTGCCAGACGGCCAGACGCCAGCACCCGAAACAGTGCTTGGCCCCGGGACCAGAACATATTTGTTACCCAATGACCGAGCGATTGCCGTGTGCAGATATGTAGGGAGAAGGGCACCGAGCAAACGCAGCACCATGAGCAAAACCACAACTATGAAGAGTTACAGTCCAACTTGGCAGAAGCGAATGAGAGGAGTGGAGATGAAGCTGGAGCCACAGAGCAGGGTTAGGTCGCAGCGGGTCCTGTGGAGCCACCAGGACTGTGGCGGCAGTAAGAACAGAGGGGCCGCCAAAGCTTCCAGCAGCGGGAAGAGCCCACTGAGCTGGAAGGAGGGTGTGAGCGAGGACCCAGCCCGCTGCTGGGTGGGTGGACTCTAGCAACCGGTTTGGATGATACTGTGAAAACCTCCAGGAAAGGTGACGAGGGCTCCATCAGGCTAGGGCCCTTGGCCCCTTTGCCAGGAGCACTTCCGCTGTCCTGAGCATCTGTAGACGTGTGTTTATTTGTACGGTGATTGTTTTCATGGTCTATCTGCTTTTCTTCACTAGAAACATTCAGTACGGGTGGAGGACGCCTATCTTCATCCCCCCATTTTCCTTGTTCCCTTCACTCCAGCCATCAAGCACCTGAGGTTTAGCTGCACACAGAGCCAGCAGACAGACACTGCGTCCAGCCTCTCCTGCAGCTGGTTGAGGCCATGAGGTGAAGGTTTGGCAATGGAAGTGAGCGGAAGTGGCCAGTGCACCTTCTGCCACATCCCTTCCCTGTCCAGGGAAGCGCTGGCTCTCCTTTCCTGCCTCCCTTCTTGCAGGCGGCTCCTCCCCCTTTTTCTCCTGCAGGACATCGCTGTTGGAGATTATGCCCTTTTGGGACTAGAGACCTTTCTTAGGCCTTTTTCATGACGGGGGAGGGGGGCAGGTGGGGGTGGGGGGAAGAGTGGCTGCAAGGATCTATCTTTCATTGGCTTTTTCAAAAACAAAAAAGACAGGCCTGTGAATCAATTCTGTCCCGTGGAACGTGAGTGAGATGCAGTACAGTGGTGGGTCATGCTCCTACAAGGAAGTTCTCCGCTTCCTCTCGCCCCCTCCCCCAGGGCAGAGATTTGGCCCTGGCGGCGGTGAGCCCACCCTGACCCAGGGCGTCATCCTACAGGATACGAAGCAAGAATACACAAGAGCCCCATGTCCCTGGACCCACCTCATGGGGAAGGAGGGCCCAGCCTCCCTGGGCTGTGTACGGGCTTGGGCTTGTGTATGTGAGAGAAGCAACTTCCATCCCAGTGACGCTGTCAGCATTTGGTCTCTGTTAACAACAGCCAATCAGTACCTTAACACATCCCTTATAAACACTGACAGTCATGACTATGTGTTGAATGAATATGACTGTCAGTAGAAAAGTCACTATGTAAGTAAACTCATAATAAATATTTTCCCATTCCACTGAGCTTTGAGCATAAAACATTTATAGTATATTGGAAAATAGTAATATACAGCTTCAGTGGCAGTGACGTTCTATATCATGACCTTGGGCCCGTAACGTAGCTGGCTTTGTCACAGGTAGGTGAGCAGGCACAGCATTCATTCACTGTCTGCTGGGCGGAAGCCCGGACACGCTAAGCTCGCTGCTGGCTCCCGATCCCGGCTGTCACGCCACAAACAAGGCCTTTCCGGGGAAAACGGGCCATAAAGCCTTCGCACCCTGAATGTCACATCACTCTTCTCAGGCAAACATCAGCACAGTGTGAGTTTGAGTGTTTTCTGCTGTGGGACGGCTGCCATTGCTGGCTGTGATGCAGAACACAGCGACCATTTCAAGGAAGTCTGGGAACTACTTGCTATGGAAGAGCAACACTTGACACTGGGGTTTAAAACATTTACAGCTACACGTATTATTATTTTGTAAACATGTTTGTGTCTTCGTATTTAAATTTGGACTTTAAATAAGGATGTCAGCTGGCACAGCCCAGCTGATCAAACGTGCTGATGGTCAGGTTCCTGTGCTCCCATCACTGCAGCACCGCCCAGGAATCCACCGGAGGCGCCCAGAGCACCCTGGGCAGAGGCCTGTGTGTGTTCTGTGGAGGAGCACTGGAATGGTGACATTCAATTAGCCAAGTGCTGGAAGTAAGGAACTGAAGGCAAGGCTTCACACTAGGAAAATGGTGTGGGAGTGGGCTTTTAGAACAAGGAATTGTAATTAAGCTGGACACAGGCCTATTATTTTCTGAATAAAGATAAACCTCACAAAGAGAGGGGCATTTTGACTTTATAATGACAAAAGGTCTATACTGCTGAAAACAGAAACATGGACATGTAAATACTGAATATGAAAAAATACTATTTCCTATACCACTGAAGTTGTTCTGTATAAACAGGATTGTCTATCTTTCTTTGATCAAGACCTTATTATTGCTGTTGTCGGTGGTTTTCCTTGGAGCAGTAAGTCCAGGGGCTTTTCTTGCTGATCCTAAATTCCCAGAACTGTGTGTAACAACTTATTAGCTTAACTTAAAAGGAAAGTGTTGATTAAAGGAATAAGTGAATGGCTAAATAACATTTGCATCCAATAGTGATGATTTCCACTAAATCAAGTGAAACAACTACCCAACATGTTTTGAAGATCCCAGTAGAAAAACACATATTAAACAAAGAGATTTTCTTTTAAAAATATGAAAACAGGATAATTTCTGTCAAATAGTTGCTTATAAAGAAGGCTGCTTCATAATCAGGTTTTTTTCTTCTTCTTTTTGAGTCTGTTAAGTACACTTACTACATTTGGCAATACTGAAATACTTGATTTTCCAGAACTATGACTTTAAAGCCTTTTAAAAAGTAAACATGATTATGAACGTGAGTTTATAACAACAGAGAAAGAATCTGACCAATATTTTTTAGGTCTGTGAGAAAATATAACATTGAAAAAATCACTAAGATTATAATCACGAGCTTGAACAGTGATGGTTTTGGGTATTTGCTCATCAGTAGTCATCTTGGCTCCCATGACCACCTATTCACATGAAATACACAAAAGGACTGAAGCTACAACTAGCGGGAGTTTTTGTCTATTTTCAATGATTTTTAACTATTGTAAATCAACTGACCCACATTCCAATGAATGTCATTTGTGTAGCAATGTGGAAATCCGGCCTGGGGCGGTGGGGGGGGGGGGGGGGCTAGAGGTATTCTGTCATTCATGTTTTCATTAAGAAAGTGGTTTCAGAATAGGTATTAGTTTTGCAACATTTATGTAAAACACATAATGTGACACTGGAAAGCAATACCACTCACTTAACTTAATGAGTTGCTATGCAATAAGTCAGATCCTCCCAGAGTGTAAATTATACCATTTGAAAGCTGCATTTATTATTCAATATCTCACTCCCAGACAGGTGCTCGCTCAGTGGTAACCCTGGCTTAGCAAACCTAATTTAAAGCCGTTCACATCTTTTTGTAAAAAAAAAAAAAACCTATCACACATGTAGCTAAACCACTTATTCCCCCCCCAACAGTATTAAAACTATTTTAATTACTTCAAATAATAAAAATGAGATATGAGTTGTATTAATAGCCAGAGATGCTTGAACTGAAGCTTGAATTTTTAAATTTGTCATTTAAAAGGTGTCTTGAAATACACATATTAAGTTGCCTTTCAATATTCTAACAGGCCGATAAGCATTTTGTAAGAAAGAGTGTGGTTAGAATAAAATGCTAGGATGATTCTGACATTTCCTAGGTTGAATTGATGAGACTTCTTATTGTAGGTTATTTAATGAGTTTATGATTCCAGCTCATAAGCACTTGTCAAATTTGAAAGAGAATTTAAGATTTCTAAGAACTAAAATAATAATAATAATAATAATAATGATAATGATAAATAGAGAGGGGGAAAAAAGCTAATAAAAAAAATTTCTAAGAACTCACCTGCTTGCAATAAGGCCTTTTGCCTAGTGGGGCTACTTAAGAGAATAGTAAATTAAAGGGGGTCTTGTTCCTTGATAAATAGCTTACGAATAATTTGGGTGGCCTAAAGACCGTAAGTTATTAGGGATGTGCTTATAAATGCAAATATAAATAATATATCACTTGCTCAAGACCCTTTCTAATGACCTAGCCTGGACCTCCACATTGTTGGGTACTGTCTGCTACTGGCCGAGTAATTGCCATTTTTGGCAAAGACCACCCAGGACAGGGGCTCAGAGTCCAGGGGAGGGCTGGCCGGCCTCTGTAACCTGGTGTCTGCGGAATCGGATCGGAGGGAGTGCATTCAATTCAGGAGGGTCACTTACGACTGAGTTTTTCATCATGGCTTTGACTGTGAAGCCCTCAGAAACCAGGGAGTGAGGCTGGTGCGCCAGGAGCGGCTGCTGCGCCTGCAGCTTGGTCCTCCTCTTCGGCATCTTCTCTGGGCATTTGTTTACGCTCAGGGTCTCTTTTTCTGCCACCATCTTCCTAGAAAATGTCTTGTTCTCATAAAACGTGTAGTAAAAAAATCAGTGGGTTTTACGGACGTGAAGTCGGGGGAAAAATGTAAAAAGGCGCGCTAATGGTAGAAATTCAACCCTTCCTAGTGCCCAGCTGATGGAGATGTTTGGCAGCTCCCAGGTGAAGGGAGTTGAGGGGAGGGGAGGGGCGGGAAGAGGGCAGGACCTTGGCCGGTGCTGCAACGGGCTTCCAAAGGTTAGCCTCCTGTTGCTAAGCAACGTGTCAACACTGCGGAAATGGCTCCACCCCCAGTGACGTTCGTTTCCTGGGACTTAACCCGGAAGTGCGGCAGACAGCAGGCGGCGGGCAGCGTGAGCAGAAACTGGACGCTAAAACTACGACTCCCAGAAGGCTGTGGGCTGCTCACGGTCTGCGCGTGCGTACTCCGACGGCCGGGCGCAGGGGCGGAGAGTCCGGCGGACTTAACCCCGGAGCGCTCTGCCCGAGTGAGGCGCGGGCGGGCGCCCGAGCGCGCAGAGGCCCCCTGTTGTCCAGCAGTTTGCACCTGCCCAGTGACCATGATCGGTACGTGGTGCCTGTCAGGTACAGCCTCTCTGCGCCGCCCTGCGCCCCGCTGTGGCGCCGCGCCGGTCCTCGGACGACGGGGACCCCAGGGTGCCCCTCCCGCCGTCAGGTGCCAACTGTCAGAGGCAGCTTGGCGGTGTCCGCGCCCCCGGGTGCCCGCGGGGCTGCGGGAGACTGTGGGTGCGGCTGTCAGCCCCCCGCGCACCCCTGGTTTGACAGGCGGTCCCCCGCGACCACTTGGCGAGGGAACCTGGCGCGCGCCGGTGCACCTGCCCCTGCCCTCCCCCGAGGGGACGCTGGCCCCGCGGTCCCGGGACGGGCGCGCTGCCTGCCAGGCCCAGGTGGGCGCGCAGGCCCTTGGGGCGCCGTGGCCGCCGCCTCCCCGCTCAGCGCGCAGACCCTGCGGTCCCGTCCGGTCCGGTCCGGTCCGCTGTCGGGGCTGGGAGGGAAGCCCTGGCCCAGCATTAAGGAACTGAGGGAGCCTGGCGGCGAGGTTGGGACCCTCAGGCGTTCCTGTGGCTGGAAGGAGTGTTTCCTGCTGAATCTCTATTGGCGGTCTGGCGCGAAAGAATAACTAAGAATCGGTAATGGCAAGGATGAAAACTTTGCATCATGAATGAACCCGACGAATTCATTATGAAAAGTCCCTAAACACGACGGCCTGGGTGCCGCACGGCGAGGAGGCGCTGGAAGGGGCCGCTTGGTTCCGATGTGAGCACGCAGTCTTCCCAGCTCAGGGAATGTTAGGCAAACGTGGTTCCAGGGGTGCCTCTGAGCATCAGTGCGAATGCACAGCGTGGAGTGAACACACGCTTCCCAGTGCCCCCCAGGAATCCTTAGGGGGTTGATGGTGACAGAGCCTAGAATATGTACCAGTTTGTGAGCTTATTTGGGGATTATCTCCAATAAGCGCCATTTGAGAAACACTTGATTGCAACTAATGCATCTGAAGTCAGATGTAGTATGATTTATATTCAACGTAATCCAGTGCATGGTTAATTTAAAAAGAAACAAATTTATGACAAAGCTATAGATCAGTGGTTCTCAACCTTGGCTGCACATTAGAATCACCTGGGAATCTTTTTAAAATCCTGATTTATGGGCCTCATCCTCCGGAAATTCTGTTTCTTTGTTACTAATGTTGTGGCCCCACCCCATAACAAAGATCTAAAAATCATCACTTAATTTCAAATTGAGTATCTAAACAGCAGTTCTCAACCTGTGGGTCGCGACCCCTTTGGCGGTTGAACAACCCTTTCACAGCGGTCGCCTAAGACCATCCTGCATATCAGATATTTACATGACGATTCATAACAGTAGCAACATTACAGTTATGAAGTAGGAACGAAAATAATTTTATGGTTGGGTCACAACATGAGGAACTGTATTTAAAGGGCCAGAAGGTTGAGAACCACTGACTAATAAATGATTACATAAATAACTATTGGGGTGAAATTTGTTTAGGCAGTTTTGTTTAGTTTTATTACTATTATTATTATTATTTAGAGACACAAGAAGAAAGAGTATGGCCTTGGGATTTGATGATTAGACAGTTATTAGTAAGTGGTAATGACATGAAGGATTTAAAGTGGATTTTTAAAAGTTCTTTTTCATACCCTGGCCAGTTTTGCTCAATGGTTGGTGCGTCGGCCTGTGGTTGGAAGGGTTGCAAGTTCGATTGCGGTCGGAAGCATGTACCTAGGCTGCAGGCTCCATCCCTGTAGGGACGCTGGCAGGAGGCAACCAGTTGGTGTGTCTCTCTCACGTTGATTTTTCTCTCTGTCTCCCCCCACCTTCCACTGACTTTAAAAATCAATGAGAAAAATATCCTCGAGGATGAGGATTAGCAACAAAAAATGTTTTTGTCCTATTCCAGCTATTGCTTTTAATAGTGTAAATTACAACTTAAGTAACTAAATGTATGTCCCATCCTAAGAAAAGCACCTTACGTCTAACAAACAACCAGGAGGACAATGTGCGATAAATGATTTATGTAACTAGTTGCCTTGCTTATGACTACCGGTAGGCACATTTTAACAAAAACCCCAATTGCTCCTGGGGCCGGCTGTGTGGGACAGTGGTGCAGGTGCGTGGGAACGGGCGCCGTGGGGGGGAAGGCTGGGCTCGAGGGGTCTCCAATTGCTGTTACAGCTTTGGAGTGGGATAGGCATTATGGTTCACACCCAGTATGCGCTGGATCAGAATGCACATAACTTCATACCTGGGGGGTTGTCTTTTCTGTGTAAACACCTGTGCTCCTCAGAACTTGCCCATTTCATGTCTGTGCTCTCTGTAATGCTACACCTCCTGCAATGCAAATAGCACTCTTCCACATTCTTTATATCTTAGCTCCCTTTGGAGGAAAACCAGGAAGCGGGTTGCTTGGTAGAACAGGAGTAAGGCATTACCTCTCTACCAATACAGCTGTCTTGGCACTGAGACCTTTTCAAAGCACGTACATTTCTCCCTTGGATAATGATTGATATGTCAACTGCCCTGACCTAGACAGCTACAGAAACACAATCTAACTTAAGTCTGAAAAATGATGACTGAGAAGTATGGAGAAGGTCTGCAGGATAATATAAGCAGCATGGAAAACCCTTAAGAAAATTCAACTTAGAAAAATGTCATTCTGGCACCTCTATATTTTTTATTTGACCCCCTTTAACCTCTCCTTCCCCCTACCCTCCTTTCCACCTGGTAACCCCCATACTATTGTCTGTGTCAGTGAGGTTTGCTTATTTTCCTTGTTTGTTCATTTGCTGTTTTCAGTTTTATATCCCAATATGAGTGACATCATATGGTCCTTGACTTTTTCTCTCTAATGTATTTCCCTTAGCGTGATATTCTGATGCTCCATCCATGTTGTCGTAAGTGGCAGTATTTCATCTTTTCTGGTGGCTAAGTAGTATTTCATTGTATATATGGATCATATCTTCTTTATCCAATCATCTATTGAGGGACACTTTGGTTGTGTTCATGTCTTGGTCACCTTGAATAATGCTGCTGTGAACATAGGAGTGCATATATCTTTGCAAATAAACGCTTTCAGAAATTTCTGGGAGGTACTCAGGGATTCTGGGTGATATGGTAACTCTACTCTTAATTTTTTAGGAACCTCTATACTGTTTCCCATGGTGACTGTACCAGTTTACATTCCCATCAACAGTGAATGAGAATCCCCTTTTCTCCACAACCTCTCCAACACTTGTTCCTGAATTGTTGGTAACAGCCGGTCCAGCAGGTGTGAGGGGGTCTCATTGTGGTTTTGATTTGCATTTCCCTCACAGCTAGTGATGGTGAGCATCTTCGCATGTCTCTGTTGGCCTTTGTGCGTCTTCTTGGGAGAAGTGGCTGTTTAGTTCCACTGCCCATTTTTTAAACTGGATTTTAAATTTTTGTTGTTGTTAAGTTATATGAGTTCTTTATATATTTTGATATTAACTCCTTATTGGAGGTGGGTGTTGTGTGAAAATACCTTCTCCCATTCTGTTGGTTGGCCTCTATTAAAAATATATCTCACCCTTTTTAAAAAAAAATAGCAATTCTTTGTATTTTAATTTTAAAATTTTATTTTTTTTTGGTCTTTTTAAAAAATGTGTTTAACAATTTTATAGTGATGTTTGTGGTCCAGTGTCAGAAGTGAAAGTGAATGGGTAACCCCGGCCAGTTTGGCTCAAATGGTTGGAGCATCCTCTCATACACCAAGAGGGGGTGGGTCTGATTCCCAGTCAGGGCTCTTACGGGAGGCATCCTATCGATGTTTCTCTCTCTTTCATCCATAAAAAATAAAACAAAACCGTTATTTAAAAAATAAATTAATAAAATAAGGTGCATGCATATGTGTACAACAATGTTGCCAGTATTGAACTTCAAAGTCAGCGTCTTCTTCTTTAAAAAGATTTTGATTTAAAATAACACAATAACTGGAACATAGTCTCCTCTGTACCTTGTTTCACTTAACCTCTCCTAGAAGACTACTTGTCTGCATGTACAGATCTACCCCCTGATAATTCCTGCCTAGTCTTTCATTTTATGGATGTACATAAATTATGCAAATACTCTCCAATAAATGAGCCTTCAGTAAGTTTACAGACAATTGTTATCATCAGGAATGTTTGTGTCTATATCATTTTATTTGCATATGTTAGCATATATGTAAAGTAAGAACCTTATTACAGTGTCTGGCTAAGTTTTCTAGATGAAGCCTTTGTAAGATTTTGAATTTTGCCAAGTATTTTCGGTTGTCCTAAAGTAAACCACTCTTCTACACTCCTGTCGACCACCACAAGGTAGCAGAGACCTGCCCTGCCCCTCTGGGCTGAAAGATTACAGAAAGACATCCCCCGGAGCACCGACTGGGTCTCCTCTCTCCTTTATACCCGCTCCCCAACCCCAGGTCCGTGCCTTTGAGCAGGCCCAGCTGCACAGCTGTCCTCGGAGGCCCTGACCTCCTGCAGTGTTTGTAGGACTGCCCATTCCCCCCGTGTCCTCTAAATTTTTATTTTTACCTTGTGATAGCTGAAAGAACAGGGTATTTTAATTTGTGTAATGAATTTATGAAGGAAAACCTCTCACTTCTCATAACACATTACTTTCATGAAAGCAGATCCAACCATTGAGCACCTACTGTGTGCCCGTCCTGCTCCAGGTGCCAGGGATACATGAGTGAGAAACACACTCACACACACACACACACACACACACACACACAATGCCTGCCATCATGAATGGGCAGTCTCCCTTCACTGTTTGCCCACGAATCTAGATATTTGCTTTCAAGCTTGCAGGTGGTGAACTCTCAGCTCTCAGAATTGACATTTCTGG
This sequence comes from Myotis lucifugus, assembly GCF_000147115.1. Classification (NCBI taxonomy): domain Eukaryota; kingdom Metazoa; phylum Chordata; class Mammalia; order Chiroptera; family Vespertilionidae; genus Myotis; species Myotis lucifugus. Next base: position 214,180 of record NW_005871531.1, read on the forward strand.
TTGAAGATACTGTGTTCTGCTACCTGTCCTGCCATTTCCGTAATCTCGGATGAAAGGTGACCTACAGCCAGGCGCCCATCGTGGGCTCTCAAGCCTCCACTTGTGACGGGTAGACTTGTGTCACACAAGAAGTTCTACTACATTTTTGCAGAGAAGATTTTGCATAATTATATACCGTCCTTCGAGTCCAAAGGCTCCAAAATAATGACCCCGCGCCCTTTTCAATCTTGGAGCCGTTTCCGCGGGCTTGCTTTGAAGTCTGCGTTTTTTTGAAGCCTCCTGGCTTCATCGCTTGGAAAGGAGACAATGAACGCATTTTGTACTGAGGAACGCACATCCATTCCTGCCTCCAAAGCGTCTTTGAAAAATGCAAAAAGGAACAATTCGCCTCACTTCAAAACGCCTCATATTCATGAGAGCAGTTTCCGTGCAGAATGCTTCCTTCCGTTCGCTGCGAGTTCTTTGATCAGTGAAAATTGTTTCTTACCTGCTGTTTCTTCAGCCTTTAATTGAGGCCCAGTGCTCATTCGGTGTTTCTGTTTTAATTTGCATTTAATGAGCTCATTTTAAATGTTCCTTTGTAGTAGTCTGAATGGTTTCTCTCAAGTTTTGCGATGTTAGAGGAAGAGAGGTGTGTGACAGTTGGCTGACTGATGTCGCAGCTCGCCTCCCTGGCTTCTGTCCCTCACCGACAGGAGAGGATCCTGGTTGAAAGGACTTGCCTTAATGCGTCTGTTTCCCCCGGTTCCGCGGGTCCCCCTTACCCAGGGCTTCCGCCAGCTTATTCAAACACCTGTGTCACTAAACAGAAAGTGTTCCTCCTTGGACGCACAGGTATTTCAGCTCAATAAGGATTTCGGTGTCATTTCTTTCCAAGACATTGGACCAGGTGGCGCTCTGCGGGGGGGCCAGGGGTGATGGTGTATGTGTATGGATTGCGTGTGGGGAAGGACACGGAGAAATATAAGATATGGAGAAATATTTGGTAACTTTCCAAAGTTCTCACCAGAAGTCCTACCTCAGAGAGCTGGTGCTGTAGCGGACAGGGCAACGCGTGTTTGGGGGACGGCGTCTGCTGTCTCCCACGGAAGCAGAGTAATTAGAAAGAAATGTCGGTGTGAACACACGCCCACACCTCCACACCTCCCCTCACAGCACACCTGCCCACGCTCTCTGCTTTGGCTCGTGTGATTCTCGCAGCCATGAAGGCCTCTCCTGTGTACAGCGCATCTAGAAACTGCTGTGCGTCGCTCAAGACCCCTTTCAAAGGACCAACTTTCTAGGGCGTTTTCTTTAAGGGCTCTCCACCTGTCCCCACCTTTCACCCACTCCTCAGTCTGAAGCAATGAGCTCCTTGAGAATCAACTAAGAAATTAGCAACTACTGCCCGGCCCTTGTGGCTCAGTGATTGAACGTCAACCTATGAACCAGGAGGTCACGGTTCGATTCCCGGTCAGGGCACAGGCCCAGGTTGTGGGCTTGATTCCCAGTGTGGGGCGTGCAGGAGGCAGCTGATCAATAATTCTCTCTCATCATTGATGTTTCTATCTTTCTCCCTCTCTTCTCTCTCTGAAATCAATAAAAATAGATCTAAAAAGAAAAAGAAATGAGCAACTACTGTTTGTTAGGTCCTCACTCCTGGTGTAGAAAGTGTAGAGAAAAAGAAAGGGTTGGCATCCTAAATCGTAGGTACCACGATGAAAGTTTGCACAGGGAAGCCCTGGAGAGGGCAGCTGAGCCCAGGCCCGCTGTTTCCCCGGGGGGGGGGGGGGGGGGCGGCAGGGGGGGGGGGCTTTGAGTTGTCCCTAAGGACAGGGAGGAGGGAGCTGGATGGAGGCAGCATTCTGAACTGGGGGTGTGGTGGGGGTGGGGCGGGAGGAGGAGGAGGGGATACAGGAGCCCAGGGAATGGGGAGGGCATGTGACCAGAAGGAGGCTAGAGGAGGAGGCTGGTGCCAGGCTAGGGCCTGGTATGGAAGCAGTGTCAGGAGGGTGGGTTTTTACTTGGTAGCAAGGAGTCAGCCATCGAGCTGCTGTGAACAGGAGGACATTATGAATGGGTGGTGTTTAGGGGAGATGTCTGTGGCCATATGGGAAGCTGCAGGGTATCCCACATGTGCCAACAGTGCCGAGAAGTCCTGGCAACCACTCATCGCCTCTGCTTTCCCTCAAGTGGGGGATGAGCGGCCACTGCGAGTGGCCGGGTTGTGGGGTAGGAGACAGCTCTTCTCAGGTGATGACGTGGGTCTGATATGTCACTAACTCGTCTCTAATCAAGGGCATTTTTAAAAAAATTGTTCTTATTTCTGTAGAATGTGTTACCTGTTACCGACAGGTATGCTTTCACTCAGGGCACTAAGCTTTGGAGTTATTTCTGTCCCATAAACAATCTGGATCTCCTCTGATATGTGGCACATGGTGCTCAGGGTTCTATTTATAGTCTCTGCCCTAAATGTGAGGTCAGCGTCGCTGTGGTTGGAGCTGCTGAGTGGCCCAGCCCAGTGCCGTTCCCTTCGGTGTCTGCATGACGTATGTGCCGGCCACGTGTTGAGAATGTCCTTGGACAAATGTTGGGTTTTTTGTTTTGTTTTGGGTGTTTGGGGTTTTTTTTATGATTTATCCAATATAATTGTAAGTCTTGAACAGGGTTCCTCATCAAGGACAATGTTAGAGTCCTTAATGTTGGAAGAGAGAAAAATCACTATGTACCATATACAGAACCTTACCCATCTCTCAAACCCCCACCCCACCCACATCAAATTAGGCCAAAAATGACTGATTAGGGAGCCGAGTAATGTTGGTGTTCCAGTTGAGATATTTCATTATTTGTCCTCACGATTGATGAGCGTACCAGTCCCTCCTTTTATTAAATGTTTTGGCGTCTCCGTGCGTAAATGCGATGACCCGAGGTGAAGCCCGTGGAACTGCCTGGTGGTTTTGTAAGCTTGTTCTTCAGGGCAGATCCATCTTCCAGACCCTGGATGACCGGAGTTAGACGTCCTAAACTCACGCCGTGCTGTCAGTGTCCTGGACACAGAGGCCCAAAGGGTGAACTGTTCGTGTTTCTGCGATGAACCTCGGTGTAGCATCCACCTGTACCCCCCCTTCCTCTTCACCTTTTCTTCCCACATTTCTCGATTTTCTCAGGAGCTGGGATTTCCCATTTCCCTCTTCAGCTCCCAGGGGCAGCTGGTGTCTGGGTAATGATGAGGTGAGCTCCTCTCTGCTTGCCACCATTGCCACCCGTTTCCCCGGCTCCACTGCTGGTAAAAAGTGCATGGATGGAACTGGAGAGCATTATGCTAAGTGAAATAAGCCAGAAGTGAAAGAAAAACACCACATGATCTCATTCATTTATGGATAATAAAGAACAGTATAACCTGATGAACAAAAAGATAGATACAGAGGCAGAGAAGCATGGAACAGACTGTCAAACTACAGTGGGGAGGCTGGGGAGTGTTGGAGGGGTGGGTAAGAGATCAACTGAAGAACTTGTATGCATGCATATAAGCA
>NW_005871531.1:217791-220056 GCF_000147115.1 Myotis lucifugus
TCATTTGGGGGGGGGGCGGGAAGGAGACATATGTACTACTATCTGTAATACTTTAAACAATAAAATAAAAAAAAATAAAAAAGTGTATCCCAGGTCGTGACGGGAGTGGTGTGACTGCCCAGACCAGGGGCCACTGCGCCCCTGCCACAGAGAGCAGCTGTCTGAGCCACCCCGTGCGGGGCCCGGGCTCCATGCTTCCAGGGGACTCAGTCCTGCCTACAGTTCTTTTCCCTTATGCCCGAGTTTTGGGGAGAGGTGAGCTTTGGGCTGACCAGAGGCTAGAGTAGGCTTACTGCCTGGAGAAAGAAAGGTTTAAGAAAAGGAACTCATGCTCCAGGTCTCCTCTCTGCCCTTGAACTCTGGCTCAGGATCCTCGGCAGCTCCCTGGCGAGTCCTCAGACCGAGAGGTGTGGATTCAAGGCCTGTGGGTGGCTGCCGTGGGGACTGCTGACCAGGCAGCAGTTGCAGCCACCACTGGATCTGGAGAGTTACCTGTGATGACACCTAGCGACGTCAAGTGAAGACGCCTGCAGTCACAGTATTGGACAGGAGCTGCATGTTCACTGTGCAGGCATTTTGAACATACGTACCTGGTACACGTGTGGAGAACTGGTACGCGCTTCCCACTCTGCATTGAGGAATTGGTGAAACCCCAGCCAGTGGTGGGTAGGGGAGTTTCTTCCTTCATCGTGGTCCTCTCTAGAGCCTTCTCCTTCCTTTATTGTCCGTTCTGTGACTGTGTGTGGCACAGGCAGTTTCTCACTACGTGCAACGTTTCCATCAAATGTGTTGATTTCCCCCCATCAGCCCATTTCAAGGAAATCACACCTGGTCTCAGTGTGCGATGCTGGAGCTGTGTGCTGGGTCCCGCATGTGTCCTCGTGCGCTGGCCAGCACTGCGCGCTGCGGAACATTGTAGCGCGATTTTTGCGGGGGAGAGAGGGAGGATCTCGAATAATTTCTATTTGGGGCTTAATTATCTAAGGAACTTCTCTATGGGGTCTAGTCATGGTTGTCACCTTCCTTTGTGTATAAATTTATTTAAAAATCCCTTCTGACTTCTGCAGCCAATTTAATTATTATAAATAATTAGAATGCAAGGTAAGCTGGTAAGGGTGGTTATGCCATTTGAGGTCAGGTTTCTGGAGGTGACATGATTTTTTATTTTTGTCCTTCAGTAATGATGACAACAGGGTGAATAATGTTAATGACCTAAGGCTGGTGAATATGTGTGAGTTCTTTAATGGTGAAGAAGTTGTTTTTAAAAAGTATTAACATCAGAGCTTCGTTACCCTAACTTAAAACCAGCTTGCATTAATTGCCATTATATATGAAATCTACTGGGAGGTATAACCAAAAATTTTTATCTTTGGGTTGTGGGATTTTTTTTCATTGTGATTTTCTGTTTTTCAGATCTTCAGCAATAAGCAGATCATGTTTTAGAAATACAGTAAATGTTATAAACGCGGCGTTAAAGCTAGGACAGTGCATGGCCACTGTAACCCATGTGGAACTGATGACCCTTTTGTGACAAGTTATGCGCAATAAGTAATGGCGGTGCCTGGAGCGACCGCAGGTTGGGTGGTAAGAGCAGTGGCCCCTGGAAAGCTAACACCACTGCCACCATCGCGCTGACTTTTTCAGGGCGCTGCTCGCCACTGAGACTCCATGGCTGCCTTAGTTTCCCATTGCTGCTATAACAAGTTACCACATGTTTGGTGGCTTAAAACAGCACAAAACTCTCCTCTGGCCGTTCCCGAGGCCACAGTCACAGGAGAGTTTAAGGAGCTGAAATTGGGTGAGCCGCGGAGCATCGATCCTCTCCCACCTCCTGGCCCCTCCTGGCCGCCCGCTCTGTCTCATCACTGGCTGTCCCTCCCTGCAGCCCCTGCCGCTCTCTACAATGACACCTGTGATTACATTGGGGCCCTGGGGATCTCAGTGGCATCTGAAAAGCCCTCTTGGCTGAGGTCCCCAGGCTTTGGATCAGGGCGTGGACATCCGGCGGCGGCCCCGTCCAGCCCCCCACAGTTCCCATGAAGGCTGCCTCCACTGGGAGCTGGTTTTGAAGTGTCCTGTTATGAACTAAGGACAACAGATAGAGGACGTTGCGGTGACAGGGACGCCATTTGATCTGGCCTTTCCGGAGGTCACCTGGAGGCAAGGCGGTGATCCCTCATGTGATCTGGACGCTTGTGTGTGTGGGTGAGTTGATAAACCGGCCAAGGACATGAGTCACTTTCAAGGCAGTTGCCCAGGTGGCCA
>NW_005871531.1:220156-262482 GCF_000147115.1 Myotis lucifugus
GCAGGCCCGGGGGCAGTTCTACGCGTGTGACAGGAAGTGTGACTTCCCCCAGCAGCACAGGGCCTGGCAAAGCAGGGCCAGTGGCCGTTTTATGTACATTTTTCCTTCTCTTTTACAATTCACTAGAACCTCAGCCATAACGCTCCTGTGGGAGTAGTCTAACTTTCTCTTGCCCTTCGTAAGTAGTAACTAGTCTGGCCTAGTTATTTTCTTGGTTGAAAATTACACAGTTATATGTTTTAAATAAATTCTGGTAAACTTATAAAGGACAAAAAGGAACAAGATTGTGTAACTTAATTTGCTTCCTTTTTTTTTTTTTTTTAAAAAAAGATGTCAGTATAGAATTTGGTTCCATGCGGCAGTTTTAGCTGAAACATTAGGGAAGCATTTTCTTACACATGATTAGTACAGTTAGGAGGAACTCGCAGGGAAATGTGGAGTAAATTTTTAAAGCAGGTGCAGAATTTGATTTGTAAGAAAAGGAAACGTTGCATTTTTATGGGAAAAAGGTAAGAAAATAAATATAAAATTCAACCAGCCTTGGTTGAGCGGGTGCGTTACAGGGCCTGTGACGGGCACAAGTCTGCGTGTGTCAGCGAGGAAGCCACAATGTAGGGGAGACGCTGTGGACACAGCAGAACCCGCCATCCGGAGGGAGGCTGTGTGCGCCCCTGTGCTGGGCAGGAGCAGCCGATGGGGATGGAGCACCAGGGCTGTGGAGGAGCTGATGTTGAGGGATCGGGGTGAAGGGCGGGGAGGGGGGACCCTGTGCCAGGCTGCAGAGCTCGGGTTTTGCCCCGTGAGTAATGAGGAACTCACTTGGTCTTAATGCCAGGAAGGGGCGTGATCATATTTATTTTTAGGAAGAGCTTCGGCAGCGGGCCACGTGCCATCTCACTCGGTGACTTTGGTTGACATAGACACGATGACAATGCTAGTCTGGTCTGTCCTGGCTCAAGGAAGAGCAGCAGGTCCACACAGCTGAGCGTTGGAGTCTAAGGTCCATTCGCAGAGGACATGGACTTCAGTGCCCGCAGTCGTCAGGGGCGAAGGGACAGACGTGGAGAACGTGGCTCCTCTAAGACAGTGACAGAGAGGGTGGCAGGGCCTGTGGCTGAAAGAGGGACGTGAATTCAAATAGGAAAACAAATGAAACCCACAGGAGCTCAATTCCAGTCTTGAGTCTGTTGCAGGCCTCCCCATGGACCTCGGTGCTGTTCCCACACATGCGTGGCTTCATGTAATCAGGATAACCTGGTGCATCCACGGCTGGTGGACTTCAGAGTGTTCTGACAGGGCCATCGTCCTGCGAGAGTTTCAAGACTTCCTCTCATTCCCTGCTAATGCTTTCAGCTTCATTGCCCACGTCCTTCTTGAAGGAAGAAAAGTGCTTGTACTTAGTGATTGTAAATCCGTGACTGAATCTGAGGAGAGGAGGCCCTTGTCTTCTCTCATTTTGTCTTCTCTGGCCTCCCTTCCTGCGCCCGCGGTGGGGGTACCACGTTAGCGGAGTGCACGCTGTGCTGGCACTGGCCTTGGGGTGGGGCCTCACTGCCTTTATCTCTGCGGCCCCAAGCCCAGCAGCGTCCCCGTGAGTGTTGACACGGACGGAAGAACTAACAAGCCGGGCAGCGCTGCTGTGGTTGGCCTGGTGTGCTAAGTATGTGAGAGTGCTGCGTCGTCTGAGAAGATGATTCGTTAATTTTAGGAGGGAGTTTAGTCTGTCACATTTTCCGGGGCGAGAACGGAGCCAGCACAGGGCGATGGCTTTTCACTTCCCACCTCCTGTTTTTCTCCCTGCCGCTTCTCCAGGGCGAGCCCTGGGAGGGAGCCACTCCGTGATAGTGATTCTGGAATGAGCCGGATTTGAAAGTAGCTGCTCTATGCGAGATGTTCGGAGTATAAATGACGGGCGCATTGTCTCTCATCCACCTTCAGCTTTAACTTTACGACAGATGTGCGTTTGCTTCTCAGGCCTGAACTTGCTGCTCCCCTAAGGAGGCTTTCTCGCGGAGTGCTCTCAGGAAAACGTATTCTCCGGCTGCAAAGTGATCACAATATCCCTAAAAGCTTCCTAATCACATTACCGCAGCTAAATGGTAAACACTCTGATTTTCCTTGACCCCATCATCTCAATTAAGTTCAGGCTGCCACATGATTGATGGAAGAAGCCCACAGGCCAAGCCAAGGGGAGCGGCAGGCCTGGAGCCTGCACAGCAGCTTCGGGGCAGTGTCATTTGGGCGGGGTTGGGGGGGACGCATTTGAATTACCCTGAGGCATTTCTTTAGTGGGCAGATGGATTTGTTTCCGTGCTCTTAGCGTCCACGGGCTCTGATGTCATTCCCACAGCCCTTATGGATGCTCGCGCCCCTCCTCCACCCCTCGGACCAGACTCGCAACCACAGGAAGTCCCGGTGCTACCACAAAGGACCGGTGTTGGGGGGTTGCACCCGTGCTCTAAAGACTTCCCTTCACACGTCTATAAGACAGGTGTACGTCTTGGCCCGGTTTTGAAATGATGGGTAGTTGGGGCGTGGTTGCGAGCACAGCCCAGCAGTGTCTTTGTGCCCACACGTCTCCCGCCTGCCCCAGGGCCACAGCGTCACTCACTCAGGGTGACGCAGAGCCCTGTGATGAGCAGCTACCACCCCTCCGGCTCCCAGCGGGCGGAGACACGCCGTCCAGCAAACTCGCGTCTGTGCTTGTTGTCTGAACCCACGCATTTTTCTTTGTCATGAAGCGTGGAGGCCAGTGAATAGGAAGTTCCTTTCTGAGGCAACGTGAATCTCCCTGGTTTTTAGCAGTTCGTTCTGCGCATTCAGTCCAGAGCACTGACCCGGCACATGATGCGCAGCTGGAAGGCTGGACAGGACCCTGGAGTCGTTGAATGTTGGCGCTCATCGTTCTACTTCTAAGGTGTTATTCCATCCTCTCAAGTTGTTTGTATTTGTTTCTAACAGCGAGAAGTCATAGCTAATAGACAGTCTTTTGCAGTTAACTATACAATAAGCACTTTGAGTCATTTTATTAGATTTCTGAAGGTGAATTTTGAACCCTAAATACTTTGCTTTGGTAAGATTTTTGATAATGGAAAATAAAATTATATTTGTCAGCTCTTTAATTCCCCGGATCTGACATACTTTTCCTGCCTTCTCTCCCCTTTGGCAGAGACCTAACTTTATAAATAATGGTCTTTTAGCTGTTTTCTGCTTCCATGATAATAGGCTTATTGGTTGGTTGGTTGGTTGGTTGGTTGACTGATTGATGGTACTTCTGAAAACCAGGCTTGGAATTAAACATATATACATGATGCCCATGGCTAGTAGCACTCCTTATTCATTCCTCTCCTCGTCAAATCACCCTCCCCCTAAACTAGAGCATAGCAGTCACTCACATACTGCAAGTTTCTTCTCCACACGGTAATGCCGTGGTGGTGGTGGGTAATAAGGGTTCCCCTTTAGGCGTTTTGCTCTGGGCACTGGAACTGAAGTGAGGAATTTCATTTTATGTGGATGGAGTTCTCATAGGAGAACCCATAGGTGTAGGTTCTAGAATAGCCAACTTGATCCTGATTTTCACATTGATATGTTAACTGTTTCTCTTGTTTGCATCAAAGGCTCTAAGATGAGTAGCTTCAACTTTAGCACATCAGGTATGGGGATGGTTCAAGCCAGAGATAAGCATGTTGGGTCTGGGAATTGATTTTTTACTCTCCTTACAAAGTAATACGTTTGCCTGCTAATGTGTCATGGGTACTGGCAGAAGATATAAGAACCATGGGTCGGATAAAGAACTTATTACTTATAATACAGCAAATTGCATAAACATTATCATATTTATGCCAGTTTTCTTTGCCCCAAATTCCACAGGGGTGATGTGATATGCCCAGATGGATTCTGGGTATGTAGGGGTTTTCATTGTACATGGGTCCATTTACTGAGCTTGAAGAATCCACCAGATCTATAGCAAGCAGTCACAGGCCTTCTCCATGTCTGGGGATAAACATGCTGTCATTTTCTAAGGTTATTCGATGCATCAACAACCCTGAGACATGCCCAGGTGGAAGGGAAGTCAGAGAGACATGCAGGAGAGGGTTAGAGGCCTAAAGAAAACGCTCTCACACAATAACCAACAGTTTTTCCTACACCATCTTCACTTGTGATGAATTTTCACATAAGTATGTCACTCCATGGTCACTCTGATTAATTGGGCCACCAGAGACTGGGCCCAAATCTATTCAACTTGTCTCATATAGCATTTAATTCGAGCTGTGATCAATAGGATCCCAAGAGCAGGATGAGGCCAACTTGCAATATTGATTCCATTTATCTGCCTCCCCGCCATACCCCAGGGTCTCTGACTCAGCCCATGGTAACTAAATCCCAGGCAGAGACCAGTAGGTCTTAATTAAGACAGTCTCATTCAATTATGTTATCTGTTATGACTCCTACAAAGAGTTTGTAATGACTTGTTGACCTTTGGTGTCATTGCCAGTAATAACAGAGGACACTAGATGGTCCAGAAAGCAACTCTCATACCCACTATAGAGCCGTTTCGTGGTCCACTCTCCCCCACCCAGAGAGCCATGGTCACTCTGGTTTGGAATCTGCTGCTACACTTGATTTGGATCACCTTTACCTGGTTTGATTAAGCCACACAGACAGTATTCTGAGTAGCTGCAGGCTTGGTAGCCTGAGGTCAGAGTAGAGGGAAGACAGGGACCAGGTGGTGTGGAGGAAGACAGCTGCTCCCTGTCAGTGAGCAGGCGCACTTTACGGCTGGTTTCAAACAGCTGCCGAATGGGGCTCAAGAAAAGGAACTTCTCATGTGGATGGCCCTCTAGAAGCAAGGTCATCCTTATGGACACCCCTGCACAGCTCTGAGGACTCAGCACTCCCACACATTGCCTTTCTGTTGGGCAGAAGGCCTCGCTGCCCCATTGTCGCGGTAATATGATTTTACCCAGACCTGGGACCCCGGGCCAGGGACCACCAGCAGCATGAACCTCAGCACATTGGTATCAGAATCCTTGCCCGCATTGGTCCAGATGGATGCCATGGATGTGGTGAGTTTGCATTGCCACTGAGGAGCTCTGAGCTTGGGGCACTCACTGCTTTTCTAGCAAAAGCAGTGACCAAGCCTCTCTTTGTCCAGGGGAGAGGTAGCCTTATCTCTCATCTGCAAAAGCAGCCTGAGAAATGGCCCAGGTGAAAATGTAGTCAGGCCCTCGCCGTCTTGGCATACCCAGTAAATGTGAAGGGTTTAGGGGCCAAGGAGGACTGCTTCCCCACGGGGGCAGCCTTAGCTTCCCTGATGGTGTATCGGAGCCGGCAGCATTATTCCCAAGGCTGCCCAGGATGGGGGCGGCCCGGGGGTGAAACCACAGGCTATCAGATTGCTGGCCTTTGGGTGAGTGAAATAATAGATACTTTCAAAGTGGGGGGAATTCTTGGTGTGGAAGAGAAAGATGTCCATCGCATGCATCATTGAGTATTTCATCGCTGTTTAGAATCAATGTCGTAAAAGGCCTGTTTGGTTGTCTCAAAGGGAATCCGCTCTCCTGCCCATTTCCAATTTACTGAAAATGTAAAATGTCCCGCTCGATTACTTGGCTTTCTCTAGTGCTCAGGGAAATTTTATTTTATATTAACTTTATAAAAGATAATTAAAATAAAGATTTGATTTCCACTTCTTTTATCTTTCCTTGCAGACTCTTCTAGCTTATTTGCTGGTCTTAATTGGGGCATAAAATCTGTAAGTTTCTAGTGTAGATACATGTATATAGTTTCTCATGCTCTTTTCAAATACTCTTACCATAAACATCACTCACTTTTCTTGGGAACACAGCCAGATTGAGTCACTAGGAATGTTAAAAATTAACTATAGTAGCAATTCTTTTTGGATTTTTTAGTTTTAAAATATGCTATTTGGCTCTAGCCAGTTTGCTTAGTGGATAAGGATTCGGCCTGTGAATTGAGGGACCCTGGGTTCAATTCCGGTCAAGGGCACATACCTCAGTTGCAGGCTTCCAACCCGACCCTAGTCGAAGTGCATGCTGTAGGCAACCAATCAATATGTCTCTCTCTCATCAATGTTTCTCTCTCTCTGTCTCTCCCCCTTCCTTCCACTCTCTCTAAATCTTAATGGAAAAATATCTTCAGGTGAGGATTAACAACAACAAAAATAAAATGAAAACATTCTTTAAAAAATTTGCTATATGCTGTTGTGTTTGTCTTGTCTTAGCCCATAAATAAATTTTGAAAATTAAATCGATTACTTATTTGTGATATTTTTCTCTTCAGAAAGAGACTATATTACAAAAATAGTGATTGTGCTGTTTCTTTAATATGGCAGTATAATAGAATATTTGTGGTTTTCTCAAAACAAGATCAGAGATGACCTGGCAAAACGAAAATATTTTAATTAATCTTTCGTATTGAATAGTATGTCTAAAAGTGTATGTCCTTTCTCCTGCCACGCTCAAGAAAGCAGCCTATACATCATTGCATATTGCTTTGTTCAGAGAGTGTCTTTTATTGGCTTAGAATCATCAGTTATCATTGACAATATTACAAGTTAAAAAAGAAAAGAAAGTAGATTAACTTGGATACCTAGTGACCCCATAACTTGAATACTAGTTTTTGCTTAATAAATAATATTTATATGTTGTGTGTCCTGAACATGAGGCCATGAGGTGCCTTTCCATAGTATATTTGTTTAAGGATTATTTTTCTTTCATCCCAGAGCCATTGTTTACAGCTTAATGGGGGAAAGCCTGGTTTTATATTTATCAGAAGTTTAACTCATGATTTAATGAACTTTTATATACTCACTCTCCAGCAATTTTTTCTTAAAGAAGTAAGTTTTAGATAGGAACATCTTTTTGAATTCTTGATGCAAGGATACAATTATCAGGATTCTTTTCCCCTTCCTCTTAAATCCAAAATTAAAGAGAAATTGTTTTCACACTTACATTCTACCCCAGCGGTTCTCAACCTGTGGGTCGCGACCCCTTTGACGGTGGAACGACCCTTTCACAAAGGTCACCTAAGACCATCCTGCATATCAGATATTTACATGACGATTCATAACAGTAGCAACATTACAGTTATGAAGTAGCAACGAAAATAATTTTATGGTTGGGTCACAACATGAGGAATTGTATTTAAAGGGCCAGAAGGTTGAGAACCACTGTCTACCCAGTGTGACCAGTAGACTTATATACCCTTTAACTCTTACCATGTTCTTAAGAATGCTGCCCTCCGAATATACATCCGAACGATGGTTTTTCTGTACGTGTTGCAAGTAGGAAATGAAATGGGCAAAAATAAGGCCCGGCGTTTACTGAGAGCACGTGTCCTGGGTTGGCTTCCAGGTGCTATCTTGCACGCTGCCCTGCAATCTTCACAGCCTCTTGTGAGGCCATGTGGTCTTCATGGCCCCCGGGAGCAAAGCGAGGCTCCGAGGTCAGGTGGCTCCCCCCAGGGCAGGGGAGCCGCTGGCAGAGCTGGGCTGGAGCCCGGGTGTGCGGCCCGCAGCTCTGCACTTGGGCGTTGCTGCTGCCCAGGCTCTGAGGGCGCTGCCTCTCACTCCCTCTTCCCCGTCTCTTCCTTCTTTCCTAAAGGAACCCTCCCGCCGCCTCCCGAGTCAGTTTAGAGGCTAAAATAGCAGATGAAGCTAAAAAGTTTCTTTGACTTATAACCATTCCTCCAGAATTATCTTGTTGGAAGTAAACAGCCCATCTGGCCACCTCCCCTCGCAGAGCGCAGAGCCGAGCTCCTCGGTGAGCCTGTGACTGAGGCTGGCGGGGCTCCAGGCGCGGCTGTGGGCCGCGAGCAAGATGAGCACAATCTGCTGCTCCGTTTCCAGTAAAGGAAAGGGCGCCTTCATCTGCCTCTTCGTTCCTTGCTTACAGTTTATGTCCTTCTTTCTCACAATGGCAGCTGTCCTGCGGCGGTGTTTTTCATTCACAGGTAGGGTGGGAGCTCCATAATAAACGCATCTCAGTGCAGGGACACTACAGGAGTGACAGTGAGATTGCATTTTGGGGCAACACGAGGTTGTTAGCTTCCTGACACCCCTTGGTCCCCAGGTGCTGCGGGGGGTGGGCGGGGGGGGGTGGGGGCTGGGAAAGCCATGCTCTGCCAGCCCGTGGGGACCTGCCCTCTGAATAAACACGTATTTGGTGACCTGCCCTGGAGTCCACGGGAGTCCAGCAGCCACTCCGCCCAGCCGCCAGGGCCCTCTGGGTGCCTCAGTTTAGCTCTGCTTTCCTTGGAGCGGCCGTGGGGACCCTCCTCTGCCCGATAATGACCTTCCCCAGGGCTGAAGGTCAGAGAGCGATAATGACCTTCCCCAGGGCTGGAGGTCAGGGAGCCGCCTGTGGGATGGAGCCCAGCTGTCGCCCGGCAGGAAAATCGGTCCCTTCTCCCGTCTCAGAGCAGAACGTTGTAGGCTCTCTAGGCTCTTCCGCGTGTTGTTTCAGGTTCCACTTTCCTTTGGGACCAGGTTTCAGGAGGTCGTCATACAGTGTTTCCTGTTGTTCTCGGTGACTGACGGCTGTTCTTCAAATCTCTTCGTTTTGAGGGAAGAGTTCAGAACGCCGGTTCCTTGCTCACAGAGCCCTGATTTTGCTTGTTCAGCGCCAGTCCAGCGGCAGGGATATCTCGATTCTATGTCTGGGACCTGTTTCCTTCAAGAAGTGCCACAGGGCCCCTTGATGGCGGGCGCTCTGATGTAGACAGCGGGGCTCAGACCCGGAGCGCGGGGACGGGCCCTGCAGTCTACGTTACACCTGTGAGTAGTGTTGCCATAGAGCTGCTCCTGAAACCCTGCCTTCCCAGGGAGCAAGATCCTCAAGGGCTTCACTGGGAGAGCTGGGAGGCTGGGCCTGACCCTCCACCCTGCCCCCCTGCCCTCCCGTCCAGTCCAGCCCGGCTGTGACTGTCAGTGTGAAGGGGCTGGCGAGCCCTGTGCCCAGGCCTTCCATCACACACAGTAAACTCGTTAGAAGGGCCAGTTTCCAGAACTTGTGACTAAAGTCTTTGCTTCTTTTAACATTTTTCATTTTTGTGCTAAAAAGAGATTATTTACCAAGTAATATGTAAAGTACCTTTTACCTTTGAAACTCCACAGTTATCAATGTTTTTATTTTTCAATATAAAACTCTATATACTTGGTAAATACAATAAAATTATTTGATATAGTTTAAAGGTGGCCAACGACAGGACTGTTTTTCTCATAGATCCTTGTAATTTGAATAAAACATGAAGTTCTTTGTTTTACAATTTAAATGTGACCATCTTGAGCACCTGCTGGATCCCACCCGGCACATTCATACACAGTACTTTACTGTTCTTTTTCAAAAATTGTCTGCCTCTTGCACGCCCATAATCCAGGCATGTGCCCTGACCTGGAATCCAATGGTGACCTCCTGGTTCATACTTCGATGTTCAATGTTCAACCACTGAGCCATAGTGGCTGGACTGCTTTACTGTTCTTAAAGCAATAGCCTTCATGATCCCTAGTTGCACATGAGGAAATCAAGCCTTATTTTTTTTTATTTAGAACATATTTATAGTTATCCACAAATATTTATCAAATATAATACTGACTAAATCCTCTTAATTATGCTTTAAGACATCATGTTTAAGCTGCACATTTGGAACTCAGAATGCATTTCTCAAAAAAAAAAAAAAAGATAAGTTACCCATTTGACCCAGTGATCCCACTTCTAGGAATATATCCTAAGCAACCCAAAACACCAACCAGAAAGAATGTATGTGCCCCTATGTTCATAGCAGCGCAATTTACAATAGCTAAGATGTGGAAACAGCCCAAGTGCCCATCAGTAGATGAGGGGATCATATGTAATACTTTAAACAATACAGATTTAATTTTTTTAAAAAAAGATAAGGTGTCAGTGAGCTTGGATGCACAGTTTCAATAAGACTTGGGTCCAGAGTGGCCTGAGGCGTTCGTGTCTGACATTTCCTAGGAAACCTAAGCAGAGGCCGATGCTGAGAGCAGAGCTGCTAGTGTCCAGTTTCCTTTCTGATGCTCAATCTTCCAAGGATTTGGGGGGGATGTGGCCAGTGTGTCCCTGAGGAGGAAGGCAGGGACAGGAGCCCTGGTCCCCTAAAGGAATGTCAAGGTCATTGGTTTCCCCAGAGCCCCTCCCAGGGGGCACGTTCTGGTCACAGCCTCCTGTGGTCCACCAGAGTCTGCTGGCACTGAGCCCCTTCTGCCCAGATGGAGGGCACACGCTTAGGGCAGGTGTGTTAGAGAGCCCGGCTGGCGTTGTCTTCACACTTTGCTTACTGTTCACTCAGAGTCCCTGCTTAGAGCCCAGCCAGCGTGGCTCAGTGGTTGAGTGTCGACCTATGGACGAGACAGTGGTCGCCAACCAGTGGTCTGCGGGCCACTGGTGGTCCGTGAGGTCCGAAAGGTTGGCGACCACTGGACCAGAAGGTCACGTTTCAATTCCTGGTCAGGGCACATGCCTGGGTTGCAGGCTCCATCCCCAGTGGGGGAGAGGGGCCGTGCAGGAGGCAGCCAATCAATGATTCTCTAAGGCAGCCAATCAATGATTCTCTCTCAGCATTGATGTTTCTATCTCTCTCACCCTCTCCCTTCCTCTCTGAAATCAATAAAAATATATTTTAAAAAAGAGTGAATTAGAGCTGATCTATGTTATGTTTCATCTGCACAGCTCTATCTCTCAGAATGTGTTCCTTTTCCTCTTTTCTGGATATTGAGGAATATAAACCTGTTTTGGTTTTACTCACAGGATTTAAAACACACAATTGAATAGTATGCTTATGAGTTAATTAACGTGAATTAGAGACAAGGGGTGGGTATGAACTGTTAAAGTTCAACATGCTAAAGAAATCATTTTAATAAAATTTTTACATGTATTAAAAGTTTTTATTTTTAAAAAGCATGAAGGTTTATTTCATTGTATTGTAGTTAACTTTTATTAGGACCTTCAAATATAAAGTTTTGAAACATACTCTCTATACTGCTTTTCAAATGCAGTAGCTTAATTTTTACTTCTTTCTCTTAGATAATAAAGAGCCTAACACCAAAGTCTGTTTTGTTGAAACTGTATGGAAAGGTTGAAAATTTCTTAATAGACAAATAAAATATAAAATAAGATTTTCTTAGAAATCCAACACCTAGGATACTATTGAAACCCACAGTAAAATCTTAAGTAAATATTTCAAATAATAAGTGAAAGTTGGGTCATTTAATTTTCACCGAAATTATTCTAAAAATTGGCTTTGGGTATGCCTTTATGATTGAGTCAGCCCCCTTAGCTATCAGTCAACAGTGTACAGGCAACGGAGCCTTTCTCTGACACTGATTCATTAGGAAAGCTCATTTGAGGAGTTAAACATCTCTCACTTGTCAACACTGAGATAATTATGCACTATTAATTCTCATGTCATTTCAAAAAGTGCTATTTAAAAACTATTCATTTCATCAATCCTGAGCACTAGGATAAGGTAGACAGCCTGCTGTAAACCAATTTAAGACGTGATTGCATTGCTTTATTCCTGCGATGCAGGAATGAGAAGGTTGATTTAATGTGAATACAGCTCTGAAATGTTTCTTGCTTCGTTTTAAGAGATGAATATGATTAGGCAACCTTGAGATGACAAAGGGGTTGATGTAGAAGAAAGGAGCTCCAATTTATTCTGCCACTTGCAGAATCAAGGTGGTGGGTGGGAAGGGCTGAGGGAGAAAATCAGGAAATGGTAGTTTTCCTTTTGTCATTTTACCTAAATGAATCTTTTGTGTGTATCTGCTCTCTGCATATTATTAGCTGAGATTTGGAGTTGTTAAACTTTTTACAATGACCACCTATGGAGGAATTAGAATATGAATTTTTCAAAGTAGAGAAATTTTGCTAGCTGTTTGAAGTTACTTTCAAAGGAATAATTTTTAATAAACCAGAGAGTTAATAATATATCATGGCAGATTTTTGAAAACATCTTGCCAAGTGTATAGTACTTGAAGTTAATTAATATGCAGACTTTACATAAATGGTATTGTATACAATTTAGGTTCTTTAAGCTATTTTTACTATTTTTACTAATTTTGTGACCTTGTAGAATAATGTCAATATAATTTTCAGCCCTTGTTTTAAAGACATGAATTTATAGAAGATATTCATTACAATATGGTTTGATTTTTAAGCAATTTGCTTAATAGAAGATGCATGAAAGTAGTTTGTTTATAAATGAAACTGTTCCCCACATACAGTCATGTGCTTCTATTGGTTTCATTTTGTGGTGTGTGTGTGTGTGTGTGTGTGTGTAACCAGGAAGTCATGACTGATGTGTTAAATGTTGATTCTGGTTGTGCTTTGACCTAATATAAAAAGAGAGAGATTCCTGCTGGTTGATCCTTGTCTTTCCAGACTCATGTGGGGTTGAGCCCTAGATAGAATGCCTGGCACAGAGTGTGCTGGGCTTTTGTATATGTGGACTGTTTTTCTCACATGCAAAATGATTGAGTGTTTATGTAAATTCCTGTTGTAGGGATCACACTACCTGATATCAAACTATACTACCAGGTTATAATAATCAAACAACATGTACTGATATAAAAACAGACACATAGATCAATGGAACAGAATAGAGAGACCAGAAAAAAACTCATGTCTATATGGTCAATTCATATATGACAAAGCAAGCAAAAACATATGAAGGGGTAAAGACAGTCCATTCAATAAATGGTGTTGGAAAAACTGGATAGATTCATGCAAAATAAATTAAAGTAGACCACCTTCTCATACCATACACAAAAATAAACTCAAAATGGATGAAAGACTTAAATGTAAGACTCAAAGCCATAAAACTCTAGAAGAAAACATAGGCAGTAAAATCTCTGACAATCCTCTTAGAAATATTTTTTTTCTGATTTAGCCTTGGGCAAGGGAAACAATAGAACAAATAAACAAATGGGACTACATAAAACTAAAATTTTTTGCACAGCAATGGGAACAATCAACAAGACAAAAAGACAACCTACTGTATGTATTCACCAATGATACATCCAGTAAGCAATTAATATCCAAAATTTATAAAGAACTCGTACATTTTAACACCAAGAAAATAAACAATCTAATTAAAAAATGGGCACAGGACCTGAATAGACACTTCTCCAGAGCGGACATGCAGAAATGGCTAGTAGACATATGAAAAGATGCTCATTGTCACTAATGATCAGAGAATTGCCAAGTAAAGCCACAATGACATATCACCTCCCACCTGTCAGAATGGCTATCATCAATAAATCCACAACTAACAAGTGTTGGCAAGATTGTGGAGAAAAGGGAACCCTCATGCACTGTTGGTGGGAATGTAGATTGGTGCAACCACTGTGGAAACAGTATGGAGTTATGTCAAAAAATTAAAAATGGCACTGCCATATGACCCAGAAATTTCACTACTGGGTCATATATGAAGAAACTCAAAACACTAATTCAAAAGAATATATTCACCCCTATATTCACTGTAGCATTTTTTCCAATAGCCAAGATATGGAAGTAATCCAAGTTCCCATCAATAGATGGGTGAATGGATAAAAAAGCTATGGTACATTTACACAATGGAATATTACTTGGTCATAAAAAAAACACACAAAATGAAATCTTACCAGTTGCAACAGCATGAAAGAACTTAGAGGGTATTATGCTAAGTGAAATGAGTCAGACAAAGACAAATACCATGCGTTCACTTATATGTAGAATCTAAAGAGCAAAATAAAACAAACTCATAGACACAGAGAACAGACTGATGGTTGCCAGAGGCGGGGGGGGGGAGGGGGGAGGGTTGGGGGTTGGGTGAAAAAGGTGAAAGGATTAAGAACTACAACTTGGTAATCACAAAATAGTCTCAGGGATGTAAAATACAGCATAGGGAATCCTATATAATAAAAGCTTAATATACTAAATGTCTGGTTGTCTGTTCAGCCATTCAACCAATCAAAGCATAATATGCTAATAATATGCTAAGGCCGCTGAACCGCTCGCTATGACGTGCACTGACCACAATGAGGCAGACACTTCAACGGGTAGGTTAGCTTGCTGCTGGGGTCCGGCTGATCAGGACTGAGTGAGATGGGCCGAACATTCCCTGGAGCCGTCCCGCAGTCCCTCCCCAGCTAGCCAACCTCCTGTGTCCCTCCCGGGCCCCAATCGTGCACTGGTGGGGTCCCTCTGCCTGGCCTTCACTCTCTCGCAATCCAGAACCCCTTGGGGGATGTTGGAGAGCTGGTTTCAGCCCGATCCCTCAGGCCAGGCCAAGGGACCCCAATGGAGCACGAATTTGTGCACTGAGCCTCTAGTGTAGTCAGTAGTATTGTAATAACTATGTATGGTGCCATGTGGGTACTGGAAGTATCTGGAGGGCCACTTTGTAAAGTATATGATTTTCTAACCACTATTCTGTACACCTGAAACTAATTCAAAATAACATTGAATATAATCTTTCATTTAAAAAAATTAAAAAAGAAATATCCATTTTCAAAGGTCAGAAATAATACTGAACAATAAAGTATACTTTTAAGAAAAATTTTCTGTTGAATTGATGGAACAACGAGTGGGGGAAATATACAGTGTGAGTAAAGATATAGAATGTTTTTGCAGGTCTAATTTTACAAAAAAGTCATGTCCTGGCATTTTAAATGGGGCTATAAATTTAGCAATACTTCAGTGGCAATAACAGGATGTTAAATATGACTGTTCACTCCTGAAATTTTAGGTTTCCTTAATGATACTTATCATTACCGAGAGCAACCAACCTTGAGAGTGTGTTGAACTTAGATTTCGAAGTAATGCTGCGTACGACTTCAATTTCTGTGACCCAGAAATATTGACGTGCTCCTTTTCTGAGCTAAAAACTTTCTTTTTATGTTTTTGTCCTTGCTTAAATGAGCAAATGTTGGCTAAATGTCTTAGCGAAGACAGTCTTTTCAGGAAATGACAAGAAGTATTGATTTCCCTATTCTTCTCCCCTCAAGCTGAACCGCCATGAAATATGTTCAGTTTCTCCTCATTTCTGTCTGCAGCTTATTCTGCCTTGTTGTGCCCGTGACAGGGGCAGACATGGCAGTGACACAGGATTTGACTTCCAGCTTCAGAGACCCACCCAACTCCAAGTTTGTTCATTTAATCATTGTGGCGCTAAATCTGATTTATTAGTTATAAAAAATGAACGCAGGCCTGAGATAAAAATTCCAGATAAGAACCATCCCTTTTATACTAAACCTTCCCATTTAACATGACATCTGCTTAGGAACTATGTCAGAAAACTTAAGCCACTTAGCATGTTATATATCATTAAATTTCATAAAATGAATTATTAAATGAAATTAAATTCAAATCAAGTTCTAAAATTCTGTATCAGATACTGCTACTTTTTTAAAAGGATGAAAGGTTAAAATTCAACTTAATTTGACTTGTGTGCAGTTTTTCAGTATGTAAACTGTTCTTGGGTTAGTCCCAGGTAAATGAATTCTTCCAGGATTAATGTCTCCTTGGGAGGAATTTAATATTGAAATAATGTTGAGTGAGTCTCTGAGCTTGGAGGTGCCCGCCGGCCCTTTGCCTTGAGGAGCAGTTGTGCAAACGGGCAAGCGTCCAGGGGGCCGCCATACAGCACACGCACCCCGCACCCCCCTCCTTCCTGTGCCTCTTACTCCGCCGACTGCCCTGATGATCCCCGTCTCTGCCGTGTAGAACATGTCGAATGAGAGGAGCGATCAGGACAGGACGAGGCTGATGGCAGCTAGTGACAGACACGCCTGCGGAAGTCCGTGTTCCTCCCCCACGGTTAAAAGCAGCAGCTCCTCCCGTATTTTTCCCTGGGGCTGCGCAGGGCCAACAGGCGCCATGTTTCCTGCCTCTTTGGTAACATCTGTGTGTGATATTAACGGCCGTGTGTAGGCAGAGTTTACTGACTTACCCTGATATTTGCCTGGTGTTCGAGTGATTCTTTCCGTTACTATGCGCTTCTTCAAGTCGCTCTTTTAAAAAGGCTGCCATGAACCTTTTTTATGCACCAAGAGCTCTGAGGTACAAGGTGATGAATTTGAATATTTTGAAGGATATGTGGGTCAGCAACCGAAGTTGCTTAGAAGGAGAAAAAAAAAAAAAGCTAGCTATTGGCATCTCAGTTTTGGTGATAGAAGAGGGAAGCGGCTGGGTGAGTGGATGGATGAGTCTCTCCTTTTCCCAATTGAGTCGTTATAACACATTTGGGGTTGGGGGGCGGGGGTGGCTATTGAAGATGGTGACTGCATCCTGTCCTGCAGCCACCCTCACCTTCCCCTCTGCTAGGGCCAGCTTGCCCCTGTCACTGTCAGCCTGACTGTGGTAGAGAAAAGCTTGGAGGTAAGCACTCCTTACCCTTATTGCCGAGAGCAGAGCTAAGAGCTTCTTCCGTCCTTCCACCTTCGTGCTGAATGGCTGGCGCTCCGCCTCGCCTCTCCTGAGGCTGCGGTGTGAGCGACAGGTGTACAGTGGGACACGGGACACGGTGGGTCCGGGGCAGGGCAGGGCGGCTGCTCCAGCAGGACCTGTGGGCACATGTTCTTACAGGCTGTTAGGAAGCACACTCGTCTTCTACGTGGAAAGTAAATAGTCATCAGCAATACATTGAAAATGATCTAATTTGCAGTTGGTCTGTCTCAGTCATTCATTTATGTTGACTCCTATAATTAATTTACGTTTCAGAAGTTGCTGCTTATTCTTTCCTGACAGAAATTCTATGGGATTATTCTTACTGTGCATGTATTTCTGTAGAGACCTGTGGCTGACTAAATTTAAGGGGTTCAAGATGAATTTAAGGGTTCAATGGCTATTAGGTGTCTGAACAGAGAGTGGTTATGACCCAGAAGGTGGATAGTAAGTGTGGTTGAACCTGGAGACACCTGTGGGGAAAAAAAGCCTCGTCTATGTTCAGGTGCCCAAGACCACTCAGGCCCAGTTATTTGCTGGAAGTATCCACAGAACTCAGCAAAGCTCTCAGTTGTGGTTATTGCAGCAAAGGGTACCTGTGAGGATGAGCCAAGGCCAAGCAGGAGAGGGCCCAGCCCAGGCCCGCTCCCGGGGCTCTCCCGTGGGGGCTGTGGGCAGAGCTGGGGGCTCCACGGTGGATGTGGCGACAGGCACGATTGTTCCACCAGAGGCGCTCCCGGAGCCGTGGCGTCCAGGCATTCTGCCTGCCGGGCTGGGTCAGATGGCTGACCTTGGTTACTCCATCTCCAGGCCTTGGCAGAGGTCAAACAGATCCAGGGTGGCCCTGGGTCCCAGGCAAACAAACACCCTATGTCACATTGTTAGTGTGAATGCCCGGGGGGTGAGGGGGAGGGGGCCCAAGGTCCGCGTACACAAGACACTTGGCTATTCCAGGGGCTGAGAGGCTATGTCCCAGGAGCCAGGGGAGGGCCAGTCCTTTCGTTAGAAGGTGCAGGTGTGAGCCCCAGGCCTGCTGAGCTGCACAGCCTCCCACAAGTCTGTGCGGATGCACAGGACGGTGATCCCATGGACCGTGCGCGAGGGTCTTGGAGACAAGCAGCCGTAGGCAGGTCCAGGTAGAAACTGGGAACAGCATGTGCTTATGGCTAGTGGGTCAAGATCCCGCCCTTGGCACCAAGGTCCCAGGTATAAGGGCTGATACCATCTAGTTTGTAGACTAGCCTGGCGTTGTTCTGGAAATAAGAAGCAATGGAAGCATTGTGAGTGGACACGCCTCCCCTAGGCGGAGCCCCCGGCTCCTCTGTGCTCTCCTCGGGAAGCCGGACTTCCTGTAGGAACCAGGGAAGAGCGTGGGCGTGATGGAGGAAAACGGGAGCAAAGCCAAGGTCCCCCATTAGCATCTCATCATCTCAAAAGGAGGACAAAACAAGGACTGCCCCTGCCGCTCCCTGGCCCTGGAGGGAGAGTTCCTGGAGGCCCCACAGCCCTGTGTGATATGATGTCAGCAATGCGCACATCTCGGCCTTCGCTTCTCTTTTGTCAAGAGGAAGGATGGCCTCGTCATTTCTAAGGGTTCTTCTCTCTCTGATGTGTTATAGGTTTTTGCCTACAGGAAACCACTTCTGTCAGTTATGTTTCTTGAGTCTTTCATGCGTTTCTTGCTATTGTCTTGTTGCTCCAATGTTCCGTTTTGGTCTCCATCTTGGTGTGGCTGCCTTGGTCTCGCTAAGCAGCAAGCATTTCTTGCAGAGACGTCACCCTGGTGTGTTATGTAGTCAAGCAGGGCAGGCAGCATGGTTGAGGTATCCCCACACTTACCCGTGGCTGCAGCTCTCTGCATGGTGGGCCTGCAGCAAGGGGCGGGGGCATGGCCCGCTTCTGGAGACTCCTGAGAAGCCCCCCGCCCTCACCCCCACCCCGTTCTGCTTCTGTAGAAATGCAGAGTTCTTTGGTCAGGCCCAGTAAACGTAAAGAGACTGAAGATGGTAGATTAGGGCTACACTTTCTCTCTCCTCTCTCTCTGTGTGTGTCTCTCTGTCTGTCTGTCTCTCTCTCTCTTCCCATTCTCTCTCCAGATATTCACTGTGAGATGCACTGTTGCAGGCACTTATATAATGAACGAAACAAAGAGAAACCCTTTCCCTCAGAGTGTACAGCAGACACATAGTGAGATACATAATATGACCGCTGCCGGCTGTTTGCAGAGAAAACTGAAAGCCAGGAGAAGGGCAGGGAGTGTGGGGGAGGCCTCAGTGAGACGGGCCCTGATGCCCTCAGCGGTGGCGGAGACCTCAGCTGCGGAGTGGGGTGGAGGGAGGGGAGGAAGGGCTGGTGTCCCAGGGCCTGGGGAGTCCGGTTGCTTCTTCCTTCCACCAGTGGCAGCGTGTTGGTGTCGGATGCTCTGTTCCCGCCAAGAATTGCTGGAAGCTGCACTGGCCTGGGTGGAAGGTTCTGGGGACACAGTCACGGGAGGCTCCTTGCAGAAACAGCTCCGTCTAAAGTCTGAGCTAGGTCAGGGTTCCCGCGGCCGCACGTGACCTCGGTCCCACGCATCGCTGGCTGGAAGAGATGAGACCGAAAACCGCCTGTCCCTGTCTTCAATGTCGTTCCCGGTTTCTCTGCTGCTGGCTCCCGAGTGGCTTTCTTGTCCTCCGCTCAGAGCTGCTCAGAGGGTGCCTAGTCAGCTGAGAGTGGCTCCAGAAACTCAGCAAGTTATAAGTAGTTTTTATTTTTTAATGGGCTAGACTAGAAATAGAAAGGAGAGGGCGTCTCATCTAGATAGGTTTATCATTTCATGGAACCGAGATCTAACGGAGGTGCCCGTCAATGAATGTGTGTTTATTGGGTTGTGACATAAAATGCACTTCTTGTGTTTTGTGATTAAAACAAAACACAAAAACTCTGAAAGCCGTTGCTCTGATGCGCAAGCTCCTGTTGTGGACCGGGCGTGTCTGTGCCCAGTCTCCCCGCACGCCCTGGTGACATTTCCCAGTTCCGTGGGTGTGCGCTCCTCCTTCCGGCTGTCGGTTCCCATCAGCGTGATTTCTGTACCATCTGCTAATGCATGTGGAGCCACAGCAGACAAGCAGAATGGCTGGGACTCGGTGAGCCATGGCAGTTCTGAGTGTGTTCCTGGCTCCTGTGCCTCAGCTGCCTCTGAGGAGGGGGTAGACGGTGCAGGTAGACACACATGGGCTGCCATGGAAGGTCACCCCCTTGCACTTCTGAGCCAAGCGAGGGGGGCTAGCCACGGGGAGCTGGGAGTGGTCCCCGGGTCCCCCAGCAGATTCCTCTGCTCCCTGCCAGGCGACTGCTGCTCAGGAAGCGTGGGCTGTTTTCCTGATAAATACTTGTTTTGAACAGATAAGAATTAGATGAAAATAATGCATGTAGACGTACTGGAAAACACGCAATAAATTTCCACAGTTGTGTTCCATGAAAGAATTAATTTCCAAAACGGTTAATGGTTTGCTAAAAGGGTTATGGGTCGATAAACGTTGGGTTCACAAAGTTAACATTTTTCTAAAGCAAGACTTCTCAGAACCTTTAAGAAGATAAAGCACATTTTGGCTCCCTGTGTCATCCCAGCGTTAACCATAGACCTTTTTCTCGGACTGTCTAATGAGACGGCTGTAGAAGAACAGAGGGGGGTGCAGCTAGCCATATTGACCATCATTATCTACAGATCTCCAGGCCAAGCTTTGTTCTTTTCTCTGGGATACACTCTTTAAATTATGCAAAAAATGGAACTTATCTGGTACTTATGTCTTATGCAGCATGCTATATCGCTGTCTCTGAGATAGTGACATGTAATTTTAATCCACTGAGAAAAGCAATTAAAATATTTGGTGCTAAAGCATTTCATTATCGTTTAAGTGTGTGTAAATAGAGAAAAATGTTTTTACTCTATCGTTATCTGATTGAAATGCTCCGGCGTTACATTTCCAGTTATATCTTTAGATGTAGTAAGAGCTTTTATTGAGAGAAGCTTTTTATGTATCTGTGTAATATTCCTTATTTATAACCTGATGCATATCACATATGGAGAATAATGTATTCACTTTGATTCTGGTGAAGTTCCATTTATTTTGAAAGAGGACTGTAGGAGACACCCAAGGTAAATGATTATAATATCGCTGCTGAAGACCCAATATTGAGGACATAATATTCCTTCATGACCCAAACTATTTATTGCAGCATGAAGCGCAATACGCAGCAACAGGGAGATCCCGTAGTTACTTTCTGTAACCATGGAATCAGTAGAATTAAAAATTTGCAATCATCAATAAAGAAAAACCCAAGGGCTTTTCAAAGATCCTTTAATTTCTATATTTATTCTGTCTTGGGGCATTCCATTAGTAAAAGAAGAAAAAAAGAACATCTGATTCAACACAGTAAGAATCTTAAAGGAACCAGAGACTCCAAAGATGTCAGTTTCAAGTAAGGGGTGAAAACACCATGTGGGGATAGCACCAAATGTGTCCCAGGCGGACCTGATACTTACCCTCTCTCATCAGCCTCAGATAGAGTTGTCCGGGAGCCTTTCTCTCTCAGAAGCTGAAGCCCTGCTGCTGGCGGCTGAGCGGGCCGCCATTCCTGCCACGCTTTAGGCGGCGGGTCCCTATTCATGTTGTGTGGGGTACACCGTAGGTACCCCAAAACTGTGTCTTCCCCAAAACTGACTTCGGTCTTGCTAAGGAGTGAAAGCGATTCCTTTTCCTTGGTGATCCTTTCATGCGGTGAAAAGAGAGGACTTTCAGCGGAGGGGCCGGGGGCATCCACGTGGGAGCGTGGGCTCAGAGAGCAGACGGCTGGAGTTTGAACGGCAGCGTCGTTCTTCATGGCTGTGTTCTGTTGGCGCCTTGTTTAACCATCTGGGTCTGCCTGGTTTTCTCATCCGTGAAACGGAGGTAATAATAGTACTGACTCCATGGGGTGGCTGTGGGCATTGTAAATGTGTTCATACATGCAAAGTGCTTAGAATGGCACCTGGCACATAGTGCGTGCTCATTAAATTTTGGGTATTACTATTATTTTTAGCTAGAGCAAGGTTGCTTTTCACTGACATTCAGAAAGTTCAAACTTTGCCGGAAACTTAATTTGTGTTACTTTGTAAATAATAGCAAGTGCAGTTCCTCAAATACATTTTCAAGAAAACAAATTAGTGCACTGATTTAACTAACATGAATGTCTTCCATTTAGAGAAAAAAAATGCACCTTAGTCTGAATCCCTGTGTACACAGAATGAAGACTTCTGGCTTATGCCGAGGGCCTGAGGTTGGTGCCTACACGCCCGTCTGCGTGTTTGGCCCCGCGAGCTGTTGTCTGGTTTTGGTTTCGTCTTGCTTCTGAAATGCCTTTAAACAGAGCACGCAGTCACGGGCCTCAGGCTTCGCCAGGCCCAGGCCTCAGAGTCTTCCTGGCTCGCCCCCCTGTAGGCCCTGAGGCCTGACCTCGGGGGTGCCAGGTGAGCTGTGGAGAGGAGTGTGTGAGTTGTGCCCAGGGGGTCTGAGCATGTTCAGGGAGACCATAAAAGACAGGTACTTCTCCCTGGACACGTGTTCTCTGTCATAACAGCCACGGGAGCCTCTGTCTTTCCTTGATAGACAAATAATGCCGGAACCCACCGCTGTCGCCTTGCGCGTATGTCATTGTCCTGCCCAAAAGGTGAGTTTGGAGAAGCTAATTCAGTAAACAGCATAATTATATGCAGGATCCTCAGCCCTTTCAACATACAACAGAACGAAATGCTTTTAAGAGGATTTCTGTGTTAATGTGACTGATACAGCTCTAACAAGGGCGAGCGTCGACCACACAGGCAGTGGCAGCACAGTGAGCCACGCTGAGCGTTCCCTCCCTTTTCCTGGCCGGGAGCCTCTGGCAGGTCTCAAATGCCCGCAGATTCACAGGAGGCTTCCTGGGTGACCCGCGCGTGTGTGTGTGCCCATCACATTATCTCCCTTCAGTGAGAAGGCCGCCCTCTGAGCCAGGGGCCACGCCCGGCGGTGAACGCAGACAGACCCTGCACCCTCACAGCCCGCAGGGCGCGGAGCCCGCAGCAGGAGCGTGCGCTCAGCGCAGCGGCCCTGTTCACCTGGGCTGACAAATTGGGAGCATCGGAAACTGCTTGTTCAGACAAGGCGCGGGGGAAAGGGCCTGGGAAACACATCGATATTAGCCCTTTTGTTGAATCTCCAAGGGATAATAACAAACAGTGTTTCTTCATAAATAACTGTCTCCCTATCTCTGTGGTTTAGTGCGGTAGGCTAATGCCTTTCTGTCAAGCGAAGCTTTATGGTTCAATTTCGGCTGTACTCCTTGAGAAACAACTAGAAAAAAACCCACCACAAGAACACAATTACAAAGATGCCTACTCCATAATCATTTAGTCCTGTTTGCAGAACTTGATCCTTTTCAAGTACGTTTTCTCCTACGTACTAAGCTGAGAGGCAGCGAGAGCAAATGCAGCTCTTCACAGGAGAAGCAATTGTTTCATCAACAGCCCGGCTTACGTGGGGTCCTGACGGGAGACTGAGGCTGCAGCCCCCCGAGATGTGAACGGAGTAACGCTGTCCGTACGCACAGATGGGCTTTCAACCCAAGTGGTGCTCTGTGCTACTTGCTACGTAAAGTTGCAATTGAAAATTTCCTTCCACGCAAAGGAACGGCTGTTACGTATTCATTAGGTAGTTGTCTAGTACTATTGATCTGTTATTCATTTTATTAGATACCAGTCCAATACTGGAGGCCCGGTTTTTATTTTCATTGTGGTGTGTCATACACACAGTGAAATGCACCAATCATGTGCAGAGCTCACATCATTTTTCATATGTCTACACGTGTGTTCTCCCTGCCAGGTTAAGGCATAGAACCTCACAGTCATGAGGCTCCCCCACCCTCACCCCCCAGCGACAGTACCCACCATCCGACATCTGTCAGCACAGAATAGCTTTGCCTGACCCTGACCTTCATGTAACTGGAATCATGCAGTACGTTGTCCTTTGTGTCTGGCTTCTCCCGGTCAGTCCGTGCCTCTGGGAGCTGTCCATGTGCACAGCAGTACCATCTGTAACTTAGGAGTCGCCTGTGCCATGGCTTTTCATGTAGGCTGCTTCGTTAAGGGAAGTATTCCCCTTGCTCGAGCAGAGTAATGATAGGTATCCCAGCACCCAGCTATGCGTAAGAGCCTCCTAACTGTTGGAGTCGTCACCATGATTTCTGCACGCCAAGTCCAGCACCAAATAATAGTGTCGTGTTAGTGGAAATGCCCTCTAAACGCGCCTCCCCTGTTGTCCTGACTCACCGAGGAGTGATGCACTCTCCATTGAGTAAGTTAATAATACCTTCATATTCCACGTTTCTTGTTGATGCAGGTTGTAAATTGACATTCCTGCAGTCCTGCTGAGAATCAAATTGCATTTGTGGGCAGGCAACACCCTTGTTAAGCCATCCCACTGGCATGATAATTAGAGATCCCCGCTAGGTTTGACCTGTATAAAAAAATAACGCCGGTGGGAGCATTTACGTCCATGTCCTCAGTAACAAATTGTTAGTTTCTCAGAAGGTTAGTTTTTGTGTTTTATATAGATTGTTCAAAGCAACTGTGTGATTACTTTTCTGCCATATATACCCTGAGTGGCCAGATTATTATGACCACCTGACGTTTGTAGGCAAATTAGCTATAATTTCGCGCTGAAGTTGCTAGAGGGCCAGATCATTATAAATAGGGAAGCAAGTTGTTTACCACAACAGTGGAAGTGATTTTTTTCTGAAGATATGGGTAAACAATGCGATTTAATAGTCTTTGAACGTGGGATATATTTGAACATGAGTGGCCAGATTATTATGATCACCTGACGTTTGTAGGCAAATTAGCTGTACACTGCATCGTATGGGGTATGGAAGCCGAAGGCCTGTTTGAACACCTTTGCTGTCTACAGTTACCAAGATAAAACGCCTCCAATTCGCACAGGAACACAAGGATTGGACAGTCGAGCATTGGAAAAAAGTCATGTGGTCCGATGAATCACGTTTCCAGTTGCATCGTGCAGATGGCAGAGTGAGAATTTGGCGGAAACAGCATGAAAGCATGCACCCCACATGCATGAGTACAACCCTTCAAGCTGGTGGGGCAGTGTTATGGTTTGGGGCATGTTTTCCTGGCGTGATTTGGGCCCTTTAATTCGTGTGGAACAACGTCTGAATAGCACAACATACCTAAGTATCGTTGCTGATCAAGTTCATCCTATCATGTTGATGGCACATCCCAATGGAGATGGCTTCTTCCAACAAGACAGTGTGCCCTCCCATGGTGCTCATATTGTGCAGGAGTGGTTTCAAGAATATGAGGGAGATTCACCTTGCTTAGGTGGCCCCCAAAATCACCAGATCTCAATCCAATCGAGCATTTGTGGGACGAAGCTAAAAGAGCCATCAGACAGCTGGTTCCACAACCATCAAATCTCACAGAACTGGACAGTGCTATTCATCAGGCATGGTGTCAGATTCCTCACATCACCTTTCAACATCTCGTGGAGTCAATGCCAAGAAGAATCGCTGCAGTACTGAAGGCAAAAGGTGGCCCAACGAAGTACTGATGGGGTGGTCATAACAATCTGACCACTCAGTGTGTGTGTGTGTGTGTGTGTGTGTGTGTGTGTATCCGATGTTCAAAGGCTGTTAAATCGTGTTATTTACCCATATCTTCAGGAAAAAAAATCACTTCTACTGTCGTGGTAAACAACCTGCTTCCCTATTTATAATGGTCTGGCCCTCTAGCAACTTCAGCGCGAAAATATAGCTAATTTGCCTACAAACGTCAGGTGGTCATAATAATCTGGCCACAGTGTGTATGTAATATAAAGTTTACATATAGATAGATAGATAGATAGATAGCCTCTGCAATATGATGACCACATTAAAAAGAGGCATGCCGTTCTGTGAACATTAACTTAAGTTTGTCTGGCTTTAACTCATCTCTTTCTCAGGCAGAAAAAGTGTAAGGAAACTGTTTATCAAGAAAAAACTCATATATGTTTGTCCATTTCTCCCAAGATGTTTTCGAGAGCATCGTTCTCCGCACAGCCTTGTGTCTTGCTTTCATTTACCCTAATTTAACCCATTTCCTGAAGGTAGAGCAGCTGTTAGTCAGGGTTGTGCAACCGTTCCGTGCGCTGCCAGTGTGCAGGGCCCTCTTTCTGTCCACACCCACCATCACCTGCTGCTGTGGATTGACGTGTACCCACACTCCTTCCCAGATTCATATACCGAAGCCCTGTATATGGGTGGGCCTTGGGGAGGTGGTTAGGTTTGGTGGAGGTCATGAGGATGAGGCCCTCCTTATGGGATTAGTGCCCTTAGGAGCAGAGACACCAGAGAGCTTGCTCCCTCTTTGCTCCCCACCACCACTGGAGTTTTAAATCTCAAGGGTGAAAACCACTGAAAAATCAGAGGGTCATGGCATACTGCAACCAAGACAACAAAGACAGTGTTCGTGGCCGCCCATGCTGCTAAGATTACTGGCCCTTCATAGCTCACATCTCCATGACTCGGTGATCACAGCAGCCCCATGGTGGTGGTGCCAATGCCCCCATTTTAGAGATGAGAGCGTTAATGGTCAGAGGTGCAGTGCAGCCGGTCTATAGTGGGGCTGATTTGAAGAGGGCAGGAGAGTGTCAGGACTTGCTGACTTACCAATATGATGTAAAATGACAATCTTCTCTATTTTGTATTATAAACATGTTCATAAAGAATATTATGTCCGCCCTGGCCAGGCGGCTCAACTGGCTCAATTGGTTGGAACATCATCCCATACACCAAAATGTTTCGGGTTTGATCCCTGGTCAGGGCACTTACAGGAGGCAACCAATAGATGTTTCTCTCTCACATCGATGTCTCTCTCCTTCCTTCCCACTCTCCCCCCTCCCCACTCTCTCATTCGAAAATCAATAAACATATCTTCTGGTGAGGGGAGGGAAAGAATGTTATGCTAAAATTACATGTATAAGTTACATTTTTAACATCCCAGGAAGTTCTATTTAATGGCACACTGGTAGGAGGAATACTTATTCCCTTATTTCTATTTTTCACAGATCATATTAGTAGGTATATTTAAGGGGAGGTTGTCCTGCTGTGATGTGTTTTTGAATCATAGCCACTTTATTCTGCTTTTGTGTTGAATGATTTCCCTTATTAACATTGATCAGAATTTAAAATAAGTAATCTGCTCCGTTGCCATGCCCTGTACCTCCATGCCCCCCTCCTCCCCCCCACCCCCCCCACCCCCCGCCGGATTATGCCTTCTCACCAGCCCATTTTGTCAATAAGGAAGCAGCAGAATGGTCATCAAATCCAAGCCTCTGACTCCTCCACTCAGCTTGTTTTTTCAACAGTTCCACCTCTAAATAGACACATTTTGAAGGAGGCATATGGGTATACTTTTTTAGGGTTATCCACTGGTATGATTTCCCATGGGGATGAAGCTCCCACCTGTAAGGAACATTTAGTAATCTTTAAGAGCATACATAATGTTTGAATGGTATAGAAAGCTCTGGGGAACAAAACACTTTCAAATGTAACTTAAGCCTTAGTACTTACAGTTCATGCTGCCTCGATGTTCTTGGCTGAGGAGTTGAGTTTTCAATCTCAAGGGTGAAACCACTGAAAAGTCAGAGCCTCTCGGTTGGCATCCTGCAACAAAGACAGTCAGCCTTTCGTAGAGTTCCCAGTATGTCAGCAAAACGCAGCCTGCAGATGCCACAGGAAGACAGCCTATTACTTTAGAATTGATTGGAACGTCTTCGTGCAATGATGAGGGCGAATCCAGAGAATTAAGTAAACATCCTAATGGGGCGGTGCAGCGTGTGATGGGATAGCAGCTGCACAAGCATTGTCCTGGGTAAGACGTGCATTGACGATGGCACGCCGGATCTGTCCTTGTCTCGTACCACTGCATCTCCCCAAAGAAAGATGTCCTTTCATCTTAAATATTTATCTACTTAAGCGATTTTAATACTGTGAGGAGGTGCTAGTTTTTCAGAATTTCTTTTTTTTGGCCTATTTTAGCAGTAATTTTTAAAAGAAACACGTTTAAAAAAATATTAGTGCCAAAATTCTCTCTTTGTTTCCTCCATTCCCTGCCTCCCCGAGAGAAGCCATTGTTACAATACAAAGAGAGATTCAATTACTCTCTCAGAAGGCTGCCTGTCGGTGGAACTGTTCCATTTCAGGGTGAGTTCTAGTCTTTTCATGTCCATTAACCTCTAAGAGACATGATTTTTGTGAGTTTATTCGATACCAGAAACAACATACCCAGGAACTAGCCAGAATACGTAGTGTAATGATGGACAGTTAGCTACCGACCCAGGCGCCAGTCATCGCTCGGACGCACTCCCTCCTGTGAGACAGGGCGGGTGTGGGGCTCTTGGGGCTGCCTGAGACCTGCTCCTCGGGCATTCGTGCGCTGGGGCTGTTTTCTTCTGATGACTTGTGCCGATTAGCCGACCAGGAGCGCTCTTTCCAGCGGACCTTCCTGGGTTGATGGAAACGCCCTCCCTGCTGCCTGACAAGCAGCCACTCGTCACCTGTGGCTCATGAGCACGTGAGAGGTGCTTGGTGTGACTGGCGAGCAAGTTTCCACTTGATTTCACTTTAATTTATATTCCGGGAGCTCCCTGTGGCCAGGGGCTGTTTTATCAGACAGCGCAGGCCTGGAATAAAACAGCCTCCTCCCCTTCACTGTGGGGAAGCATGCGCAGATTTATATGCATTAAACATTTTACCTACTGCCCCAATAAACTGTGGTTCAGGTTTTTAGTGAGAGTAGATTTCTTCACTGTCTTTGGTTGTATAAAACATTTTTAATATAACTGTAGCTATCTTCTTGGTATAGTTCTCTATCTGGAAAGTTTACTTATTATTATCATATTTTGTTTACAAGTGTAATTTTTAAAAATATGTTTTTATTGATTTGACAGAGAGAGAGGTAGGGAGAGGGAGAGAGATAGAAACATCAATGTTGAGAAATGATCATTGATCAGCTGCCTCCTGCACGTCCCACACTGGGGATCAAGCCCTCAACCCAAGCATGTGCCCCGACTGGGAATTGAACTGGCGACCTCAGTGCATGGGATGATGCTGGACCAACTGAGCCCCGCCGGCCAGGGCTGCAGGTATCACTTCAATAACCGCATAATCCCACCACGTGGGTAGAATGGGCCACATCTCCCCCCACCAGTCCGCTGTGCTGGCCTGCTTGCGTGTGTTGGTCGAAGACGTCACACTGCTGTGTGCACTTTTGTGTGTGAAGCTTTTTCCAAATTTAGGATTCGGTTTTTTGAAAATCTCCGGTGGATTCAGAGAAATGGAATTTACTGGGTCAAAGGGTGCGGACATGTTAATGCTGATGGGTATGTATAGTCAGACTCTTTTTTAAAATATTGCCACATATAAAATCATACCCGGCACCAGCGCTGGGGATCCAGTGCCGCTTGAGGTTTCCTCTCATTTCCCTCATGACAGCTTCACTTCACGAGGAAGCCTCCTGAGTCGTGTGCCTCTTACAACGTGAAGAGCCCCACGTCTTCCGGGAGAGCTGGTCCTTAGCCAGTTTCTGAGTTTTTTTGCTGACATATTACTTTGTCTCCCACTTGATTATTTTCTTGGTGGAGGAAAAGGAATCAGAGTCTCGTGTGTTGTTTTGTACTGTTAAGCAAAGAGGAATCTTGGCTATTTTTAGAATTATTAAAAAACACGTGAAATTGAGAGTCTGAATGAGAGATTTCCTTTCTTTTGCCTACATTTTGCAATTCCTTTTGTTTTATTTGCCCCTTATGTTTTTGAATAGTATCTCCTTGAAAGTGAGGCTGGGATCCAGTGGCACCTGCTCCCACATTTGTCACCTTGCGGTGCTGGGGAAACAGGGATGAAAACCACCAGAGAACAGTGGACATCTAGCATCTCCTGTGGCGCGTGAACACATGACTGTGGACGCCGTGGTCAGACCGTGGTTCCAGGAAGGTCGCTTTACACAGGGCCCCCTGATGTCAGCCTGAATCTATGAGAGGACATAAGGATTGTTAGTTGCTCTATCGACGTGTTTATTGGAGGTGTGTTACCTAAATAGTGAGCTTCACTCGGGAATTTATGTTTCAGGTTTTTTAAAAAATAGATTTACATGCCTTTATGATCTTCTCTTTTGCATTAAGTGAGTTTATGGAAATAAGCATTTTACTGAAATGCTGGAAGACTAGAAATGTATCTGTTACCTCCCAAAGATAAGCTGCTGCTTCCCTCTCTCACCGGTGTGTCAGGGCTGCTCTGCGGAGGTAGAATCGCAGTGGGAATAGATTTTGCATTTCCTAGCAAGCTTTCGATTTGTCTTGATACAATAACAAACACACATATATGTTTATGCTTAACATTACTTGAGGAAGGAAAGCAAAAGCTAGTTGTATGCATTTGAAATGTTGGGGAACTACAAAATAATATCCTATATAATAAAAGAGAAACATGTAAATTGACCGTCCCTTCACTATGCTCACCAGCCAATCAGGAGTGAATATGCAAATTAACCCAACAAAGATGGCAGTTTAATTTGCATACACAGGTGCCTGGCGGAGAGCAGAAGCGGGAGAGCTGGCAGCTTGGGGGGGACGTTATTGACCTGTCAGATCCCGCAGGACGTTTCTACGGCTGCCGTCTGATTTATGACGCCATTTCTCAGAGCTGACAGCCCAGAAATCTCGAACCTGGCCAGCCCGCTCTCTGACAGTGAAGTTTTATTTTTTTCACCTCTGCTCGTCCTTGCCTTGCAGTGAGCCGGGTAGGAAAGCTCAAGATGTCTGTTCCCCAGGGCTGTCCCGCCCTCTCTGCGGGCTCCCTCCTGGAGGCCAGGGGTTCCCTCCCGCACCCTCCCGCATTGGCTGCCATTAGAGGTGCGGCCCCATGAGCACCGCCGTCCTGCCTCTCCCTGCGTGGGACTCACTCAGGCTCCCCCATCCCGCCCCGTCCGCCCCAGCACATCTTGGAAGAAAAACCTGACGTGTTTTCTTATGACCTTTTCCCCTGCTGATTTGAAATCCCAGGTTTTTATCATCTAAACAATTACAGGTTCTTATGTCTATTTCTGGATTTCCCAATCTAGTCATCTTTTGGTGTATGAGTTGGTCCATACTATTGCGCTTTTGTAATAATTTCAGTACCTGCTGGGTTACTTTCTCCTTCCATTACTCTCCTTTTAAAGGTAGTTGTTCTCTGATACAGATTCCAGAAGACTTTAGAATCACTTCCCGAAGCGCCCCACGATTATATTGCAGTTTTTGAATTAGAATCGCACTAAGTCTCCAGATGACCTAGAGAACTGATGACTGTAACTAAGTTACTCATCCCAGCCGGACACATGTGCCGCCTGTCCGTTAGGACAGCGTGAGGTTCTCATCACACAGCCCTGCTCCATCGTTGCTGCAGGTGTTGTGCGCTTTCTGTTGTTGCTGAAGCGGCCCTGCACTGGCTTCCTTCTCACTGTGACTGCTCCCTCCGTGGGGGTTTCGCCAGGGGGCGCATGTGGCTGTGGCCTGTGTGTGCATTGCTGCCCCGGCTGCGTTCTGAGCTCCCGGGCCCTTATTCCCATCTTTCTGTTGAGCATCACACCCAGATCCAGGCCTACCTCAGACTCCATGTATTTAAGAATAGACTCTTCTTTCTCTGCCACCCCGAAATGCCCTCCCTCTGCTACCCCCCGAATGAGATTTACCAGGGTCCTACCACATAAGGTGACAGCCGAGAAGTTCTCCTTCGTTGTCCTGTCTCCGTTTCTTTTCGTTGCGCCTCCATGGAGTCCTGTCGGCTTTCTCTCTCCAGCCCCCCGGCCTCGTCTTGCTTCCGTCTGTGATGCTTGTGACCTGAGGTGGCTCCCTGGCTTCTGTGTTTCAGGCTCCAGTCTCTCCTCCCACTCTGCCCGCCCAGCCTGTTCTCTGAAACGAATCTAGCGTCTAAGGCAGTGATGGCGAACCTATGACACGCGTGTCAGAGGTGACACGCGAACTCATTTTTTTGGTTGATTTTTCTTGGTTAAATGGCATTTAAATATATAAAATAAATATCAAAAATATACATCTTTGTTTTACTATGGTTGCAAATATCAAAAAATTTCTACATGTGACACGGCACCAGAGTTAAGTTAGGGTTTTTCAAAATGCTGACACGCCGAGCTCAAAAGGTTCGCCATCACTGGTCTAAGGCATGAAGGATGTCATGACTGGCAGAAACGACTCCGCGCGCTCTTCTGATAAATGCCAAGTACCATGCCTTGCGAGCGAGCGCCTTCAAACATGGACTCTGACAAAATATCACCGTTTGGTTCATGTCACACTTCCCCAGCATCACGTCTGTTACCTTCCAGCCACCATCCGCTTCCTGTGTGCTCCCCAGGCCTCAGGTTCCTCACACCTACAGTCGGTCTGCCTGTGTGAATTTCCAGAACCTTCTCCTAATCTGGGTGCCCTGTGATGCCTCTTCCTGTCCCAGTTGCCGAGTCACTGCGGCTGCTGCCCGCCCGTCCACCAGCGGCCCATCACATCCTCCTCTGGCTCCAAGGGACAGTGTGTACCTCTGCTGTGGTGTGCGTGTCACCTAGCCACTGCCACAGGTTCCCACGGCTGTCTGTCCCATCTCCCTGGGAGGCTTTGGAGGCATCCACTGGGCTCCAGCTAACTGTTTGTCACACAGGTCTCCGTAGATAGTGAACCTATGAGACCAGGTCTCCATAGATAATGAACCTATGAGACCAGGTCTCCATAGATAGTGAACCCGTGAGACCAGGTCTCCATAGATAGTGAACCTGTGAGACCAGGTCTCCATACGTAGTGAACCCGTGAGACCAGGTCTCCATACATAGTGAACCCGTGAGACCAGGTCTCCATCGATAGTGAACCCGTGAGACCAGGTCTCCATAGATAGTGAACCTGTGAGACCAGGTCTCCATCGATAGTGAACCTGTGAGACCAGGTCTCCATAGATAGTGAACTTGTGAGACCAGGTCTCCATACGTAGTGAACCTGTGAGACCAGGTCTCCATAGATAGTGAACCTGTGAGACCAGGTCTCCATAGATAGTGAACCTGTGAGACCAGGTCTCCATACATAGTGAACCCGTGAGACCAGGTCTCCATACATAGTGAACCCGTGAGACCAGGTCTCCATACATAGTGAACCCGTGAGACCAGGTCTCCATAGATGGTGAACCCGTGAGACCAGGTCTCCATAGATGGTGAACCTGTGAGACCAGGTCTCCATAGATAGTGAACCCATGAGACCAGGTCTCCATAGATAGTGAACCCGTGAGACCAGGTCTCCATAGATGGTGAACCTGTGAGACCAGGTCTCCATAGATGGTGAACCCGTGAGACCAGGTCTCCATAGATAGTGAACCTGTGAGACCAGGTCTCCATACGTAGTGAATCTGTGAGACCAGGTCTCCATAGATAGTGAACCCGTGAGACCAGGTCTCCATAGATAGTGAACCTGTGAGACCAGGTCTCCATACGTAGTGAATCTGTGAAACCAATACCACCTGAACCGAGTGGCATTTTATTCAGACGCTAATGATAAATGTCATGACATTAGGCATGCGGTGAGCGCTCCCTGTGTTCCAGGGCTGTGCAATTAGCACTGGGATGCATTAGCTCGTGCTAATCCTGCAGCCCTGGGGGGGCTGTCCTAATGGCTCCCTTGGACAGGCAGTCACTGCTTACCCGTCCCAGCATGCTACCACCTGGGAAGCCGGCACTCGGGGCCGCAACTGGACCCCGGGGTTTAACCTTTACGGTCCTGCGTTGCCCCGCGCAGCTCTGCTCTGCCTTGACTGGACGCAGCTCAGCAGTAGGACCGAGTGTGGCCGAGCTGGGGGTCTCGATTCTGTGCTTCCCTCCTCTCCCCTGCGGTCTCGAGTCTGCTTTTTCCTCCTTGTTTACATTCTTTTTAACCTACATCTTAGTCTGCTTTATTAGAAGCTTCTTCCATTTTTGTTTTGTTGTAAAGTGTGTGGTTATAAAGTGTGTGTGGTTTAAGTTCCTAGTCTTGTGTGTCCGCTCTCTTCAATGCTGACTGCCCCTTCCACGCCGGGCACTGAGACAGGGGCACGCGAGACGCATGGCTGGTCTCAGGCACTGCATGGCGGGGCCCACTTCGTCACCACCCTTCAGTGTCTGCCAACTGATTTGTAAACATCTTGGGACTATTTCTTTAAAATTCGGACAACGGGAAAAATAAATGGGTGAGCAATGACTGTGTTCAATAGGCATAAAAAGAAAGTCATGATGCCAAACCAGGTCTGTGTTTCTGAAGTGCTTACTGGAGGCCCTGCTTGTGGCTGCTGAGGCTGCGTTCCCTCTGACAGTGGTCGCTGGGCATCCCCGCTGCTGCGCCTGCGCCCCCAGCGCCAGGGTCTTCTCTAAGGGAAACTTTTTTTTTTAGCATTTCTTGAGCATTTATTGCCAGGCATTGTTCCAAATGCTTTATACATATTAATTCACTTAATGCTCACCAACTCTATGAGTTACATGTAAGGTACATATTTATAAGTGGAGTTACTGTGTTACTTTCCGGCAGTAATTCCATGACCTTTGATTTGAATTGCTAAATTATAGGTAAAATATTTCTGTCTCCATGGGAAATTATTGGGAAGAGGCCTATATCAAATGCTACAGTGGACGCCTCTGGTAGGTGGGCATTCATGGAATTATTTGTATTTTATTTATATTTACATAAAATTTCTAAAATTAAAAAAAAACAGAAACAATGTTTTAAAATTGGCTTTGATGAATAACTTAAGATGCTTTATATTTTTAAAGGCAGTAGAATATATCAATTTGATGTATCATCTTTTAAAGTACACAATTTAAACCTGAATTATCAAAACTCTCAGTTTTCACTTTTTTTTTTGGCCAAAGTGGTTAATGTCACAAAATAAAAACGAGGAATTCAGAGAAACTTCCCCTTAACTTAGTTTAATGCTATTACTTTTACCAGAAAACCACTGTCCTACGTCATGGATCAGTTTCTTCACAGTGAAATGATTTTGGTTAAATGAAATTTAAAAGAAACAATATTTTGGTTTAGATAATTCGTTGTATTTTAAGTCACATTTTTCTGACCTTTAAGGGGTTTGTTTTGTTTCACTGTATTTTTGAGCTGGGAGTGAGACAAATTATGACCCCAGTGGTTCTTCCCAGCTAGAATGCTGAACTCTATTATTTGGGGTCTCTACCACATCAAACGCAAGCCCTTCGGCCTGGTTTCCTGGGGGTTCCAGCATGTGGCCCACCTACTTCTATAGGTTCCTGTGTGACACCCTCTGCTGGGCCAGCCCGTCCTCCCACATGGGACCTCCCACTCCCCCAGTGTACCTACCTGCTCCCCAGGGTCTGCCCAGCCCCAGCCTCCTTCCCCTCCCACCACCACCTCCCCCGCCCCCGCCTCACCCAATTTCTTTAATTCTTCAACCACACCATTTGACATTTGATTATTTTCTAATGTTTAATACAGTTCTTAAACTTGCAATAAAAATCTGTTTTAGTTCATTTAGCTCATTTTAGTGTTTTAGTCCCTGCTAGTGATGACTACACAGTTTTAGTCCCTGCTAGTGATGATGACACAGCAGTCAATAAAAATTCCTAGTATGACTGATAAATTAAGAAATCGTATCCAAGCCCGGGGGATGCTGGCTTACTCTGTGCTCCCGTCACAACGGCGTCCGCTCTTCTCTGTGCTCCCAGAGGTAGCTTTCACCGATAGCCAGGAGAGCCAGCGCTGGGTTCGAGCTTGCTTCTTCAGTTCCCCCTTCCTGGTGTCGCTGTGGGGCCGGGTCAGGGATCTGTGCCTGGATGGGCTGTCCTAGCTCGATCCTGCGATTCCCCCGCGGCTTTGGAATGCCACCCTAGGTACTCAGTGAGCGCTGTGTTTGCACGGTCGGGCAATGCTGGCGTCACCTGCTCTGTGGAGCATGATCAAGAGAGAACTCCCATTGCTAAATCTCAGTTTGCTTGTAGACTCACACTTGTATCAGCCAGAAAGTGTAAAAAGGAGCTAAAACAGATTTTCACTGCAAAATATTATGGTTTGGCAGTTTGCTTCAGAGACCTGGTGATTTTATTAATCTCTCCAGGAAAGTAATACAAAGATGACATATTTGATCTCTTATTTCTCGCCTTAGCTTTAATAACCTGAGAAAATAACTTTTCTCATTGTTCTTCCACAAAACCCACATCATGGGAGCAGGAAGCGCAGGTGGATGTAGGGCTTCCTTTTCATTCAGGCCCCTCGCTCTGCTCTGTGTGGCGGAGGGTGGGCCTTGACCTCTCTGGATGGCCCTGCCAAGGCGGGTCCCCTGAGAGCCCACGCAGTCGCAGGGCCGCGTAGACAGCTGCATGAGGCAGTGTTCCCCTGGCAGGGCTGCTCTGTGACCATGTTCTGCGGCCCGACCGGAGGTGACAGTATTATTTACTCTTGTTGCTTGGGGCCCAAAGAGAGAAGAAATAGCGATTGATTTTTGAGACGTGGCAGTGAAGGGTCTGGGCAGACCGCCTTTGAAAGTGAAATTCATTTTCTGGTTCTTGTCATAAAGGTTTTTCGTTCTCAGAGCCCGTGGGAGAAGGTGTGGCTGCGGGGCGGTGGCTGTTCTGAATGTTGGCTGTCCCGCGGGGAGGGCGGCCTGGAGTCGGCCCTAGGGCTCCGTGGAGCCTTGTACACGCGTC
The DNA here is from genome assembly GCF_000147115.1 of Myotis lucifugus. Lineage (NCBI taxonomy): Eukaryota > Metazoa > Chordata > Mammalia > Chiroptera > Vespertilionidae > Myotis > Myotis lucifugus. The sequence goes on from NW_005871531.1 coordinate 256,397, forward strand.
CGGACCTGGGCTTGAGCGCGACACCTAGTGCTGAGTGCATCAGCCACTCCGCCGCGGACACGTGTAGGTTTGGCTCCCAGTAGAGTGACATTTGTTCCCGGCTTATTCGGTTTTACCGTGTACGTGGCAAACGTGCTTCTGAAGGGGTGTGTGCCCTCTCCTGGGTGACCGTTAAGTGAGTTGTCCAGATGTGCCGTGTGAGCGCACGCCTTTGTCATCACATCCTAAGTGAATGCAGGCCCGACGCCCCGTTCCCCAGCCCTGAATCCCACACACAACATCTCTCCTTAGCTTATTCAGGTCCTGCTGTGCCACCTGAGGGACAAATAGCAGAGCACCGACTGGAGATGAGCCGTCCGCACCGTCTATGTTTGTAGTGGATTGTTTTAAAATCTATTCAAAAGCTAGGCCTGTGCGCTTACTACTTGCAACTCCACATGCAACTTCTTGAAGAGTCTATGATTGTATCTGTAAAATGAAATAACTAACCCACAAGGCGCATTCTATGGCTTAAATTTGAGATACTTTCAAAGTGATGAAAAGTGAATCTTTTAAAAATGTCATCAGAATTCATTTACCTTAACATGCAGATGTTAACTGTATTTTGAAAGCTTAACTAAAAGGTTCTAAATAGCCATCAGAAGTTCTGCACTAGACGTGGGGATTCTGTACTTGGTAACATATCCATCTTAAACTTAAAAAACTCCTGGCTCACTTTGCGTTATGATCTGGTGAGAAAGGAAACTGATCTGAGGGGCGCAAACCGTCCTGGTGGGTCGCCCCGCACAGCGATGTGGTCTGTGCCCGGGAAGCACCCCCGCCCCCCCCGCCCTGCACCCCGCCAGTCCGGCCAGCTCTCTTCAGGAGCACGGGTCAGGCTCAGCTGCTCTTAGTAGTTATCATCTGGAGTGTCTTTTAGATGATAATTTCCTTTATTGTCTTTGATTAATTTGTAAGTAATTAGATAGCGTTTAGCAGTAACCTGATGTGCTCATTCTTATTAATACCATTGAAATTCATAATTGTAAGTACTTGGTAACCTCATTTTAATATGTCATCTGTATTCCACTTGTAAACTCAATATTTCTTAATAGTGGAAACAAGGGTTAGTTGATGTTGGCTGTACTGCAGCTCGGGCTGTTATGACATCTAAGTGCTTCCACGTGCAGGTTCCAGGGACCTGGTCTGCCGCAGTCCCAGGGAACCTCTTCATGACTGGTTCTCCTGATGTACTGAAATACTTTAAAAAATATATTTCCATTGATTTCAGAGAGGAAGGGAGAGGAAGAGAGAGAATCATCAGTGATGAGAGAGAATCATGGATCGGCTGCCTCCTGCGCGCCCCCACGCTGGGGATCGAGCCCACAACCCGGGCCTGTGCCCTGACTGGGAATCGAACCATGACCTCCTGGTTCATAGGTCAATGCTCAACCACTGAGCAATGCCAGCCAGGCATACTTTTAACATAATCACCAACCTAGCTTAAAAAATGAGTTTTTCATTTGTAGACCCTGACATAATTTTGAAATTGGAGTTGGCACAAAACTTTTGTGGAAAAAAATTAATCCCAAATTTATCCGTGGCGTAAAAATAGTATTAATTCTCCTACTGGGTGTGTTCATGTCCTGATCTCCTCAGCTCCAGAGCATTTCGTCAGCCAGCGCTGATCTAAGTGCCGGGGAACAGGAGATGTGGTGCTAGGACTTGTTTCTTAGAAGGAATGGCAAGGGCATCTGTGTAGACATCAGTATCATTTTAAAAAATGTGTGCTAAGTTCCCATCTGTTTTCCAAAGAGTTACAATTCCTTTGTTGATTTCGCTGCTTCCCCTGAGTCTGCGGACAGTCCGGAGTCCTGAGTGACGGGTCTGAGGATTTATTTGCTGGTGTAACAGTCCTCAGGCCTTCGGATCGTGCCTCATTCTGGCTGCAGTGTGAAAAGGCAGGTGTCTCATCATCAGAGAAACAAACGCAACCTCTTTCCCTTTTCCCAAGAGACACCTGAGCCCTGGATTAGGAATGTCCGAGCACACTGGGGGGGACACAGGCTGGTGGCTTTCACCGTGCTGGCAGCCACTGGATCTGTCTCCCCTTCCATCCACGCTCCGGGCTTCTCCTCTTCGGCTCCGGGGACTTGGAGCTGCGTGTGGGCTTTTGACATAGGAGTTTGTCATTTTAAATCCTGTCTTCTCTTTCCATAATCCCTACCCTTCCTGTTTTCCCCCCCTTACCTTCTCTTTCCCTGGGGTACACACTTCCCTGCCACCCACAGAGAGCCCGTGGAGGGTGTAATGTGATCATGGGACTTGTATTTTAACCTGTGTAAAATGGCACTTAAAGTAACGTTACAACACTCTTCCCAGGATTATTTCCTCTGGACACGCAGATGAGTGTTGACAGGTGGGTCTGCTCGTGCCCAACTCAGAGGGAGATCCCAGGTTCCACTGCTCACACCTTCCCTGGCGTGTGTGTGTGTGTGTGTCTGTGTGAGAGAGAGAGAGAGAGAGAGAGAGAGAGAGAGAGAGAGAGAGGTCTGCTTCTGTGTGCATCCCCGCACAGGTGGTCAGAATGTCAGTCTCTGTGGCCTTGGCGGGCATTCACCCTTTCCCGGCCGCGCCTTTCCCTTCTGTGGAATGGGGTGACCACAGCGCCTGCCTCCCAAGGGTGCTGTGCGCACTGAAGGGGTTAACACCAGGCGAAGTGCTGAGCAGGCCTGGCACACAGGTGTTGGCTCTGTGTCAGCAACAGGACATATGGAAGCATCGGCCTGCGGGTGCTGGCAGGCGAGAGGTGCAGGGGCGGGTGCTGGTTCTGGACCAGCTGGAGGTTGGATGCCTCTGCGCCCAGGGTCGGCCACTGCAAGGTGCTTGTGTCAAGGCCTGTGGTCCCTCCATTCCTTCCTCTTTAGCCTAAGCCCCCCTCTGCTCCCTTCCCCCAGCCTTAGCCTTGCAACAGAAACACTCTGCAAGTGTGCGTCTGAGTCTCCAGCCCCACCTTTAACTGCTTCTCTGGGCCTTTGTCTCTGCTTCGAAAGAAGTGTGAGGGGCTAGAGACACATCCGGGACAGGCATGCACAGGGCATTACTCCCCCAGCCCTGCACTGTGAGGGGCTAGAGACACATCAGATCCGGGCATGCACAGGGCACTACTCCCCCCAGCCCTGCACTGTGAGGGGCTAGAGACACATCAGATCCGGGCATGCACAGGGCATTACTCCCCCCAGCCCTGCACTGTGAGGGGCTAGAGACACATCCGGGACAGGCATGCACAGGGCATTACTCCCCCAGCCCTGCTCTGTGAGGGGCTAGAGACACATCAGATCCGGGCATGCACAGGGCCTTACTCCCCCCCCAGCCCTGCTGTGTGTAACACACCAGCGCCCGCGCTTGCTTCGCATGGCCATGCAGGACCAGGAAGCTGCAGGTTAGAGGGCAGAGCTTGGAACCCTGCGCACACCTTGTTGTTCCCACGACAGCAGCACTGTGCTCAGGGCTCTCCACCCACCTGGGCCCGGCCCCCCGCTGGGTCCCTGGCCCAGCGCACTAACCGCAGTGTCTGGGGGACGCCATGTCTCCTGCCCCTCTAGCTTCCCCAGTGGTACTTGTCTTTCTACTTCAGTTTCCACCTGATTTTCGATTCCTCGGCCCTTAGACGTGGGGCTCTTCCCAGGAACGGCATTAGACACCTCTCCTTCCCGTCGGACTCACCAGGGGAAGCGGAAGTCAGTGCAGACCATGTCCCCAGGCTCTGTTCTTCCTCCATCGAATGCTTGGCCCCTGGAATTCTTAGTCAGGAATCTCATCTCTTCTTCATCTGAAAGTCAAGCAGCTGAGAGCCAAACCCAGGGCCACTCAGACCAAGTTGGATGCAGTAGGAAGGTCAGATGGGCATTTATAAACACAGGGCCAAGTCCACAGTCCCGGGCAGACCAGCTCCCGGTGAAGGAACAGCATGTGCGTTACAGTCCTTCGTCCTGTTCATCCGCGTGTCCGACTTCCCGCGTGTCCCCTCTGCAGTGGGTCTCGAGAGTCCTCTGGATGCAGCCTGAACAGGAGCTTTGCCCCTGCCGCCTCCACTTGGTCAGGAAGACGAGCAAGTACATCCGTCAGTAGTGTGTCACCTGAGGCCTGTCTGTGGGATCAGAGCGAAGTCCGGGAAGCTGCACCAGGAAACGGTGCCTGAATTTGAAGGACCAGCTTGCATTTCCGAGTGGGAAGGGGAGAATGTGTAGAGGGAATTGCACACAAAGCCAGTGTTTTGCTAAAACGAGCGGCCGGTAGTGCGCCGTGTACACCGTGGCCGAGTGCGAGGCCAGCGGCGACCCTCCGGCACGTGCCCTACAGGGGAGTCGCGCTTACTCACCAGCAACGGCGAGCTCCTTGTTGTGTCACGTCCACGCACAGGTCATCACTCCCACCCTAACCTACGGCCTGTTTCCGAGTCAATGGCCAGATGGGATGGACTGGATATGCTGCGAAGCTGGAAAGCCGGTGCCCCCACTGTGGCTTGTGAGGGGGGCCCGGGGCTCCTGTGCCCCATGTTTCAGGGGGAAATAAAAGCTCAGAGCGGAGTGATCTGTGTTAGACCCAGTGAGACCCCCGGCCCCGAGGAAGGGCGTTCCATTACAGTCAGATGTGTTCAGTAGACCATACATTTACTGCCAAAATTAAATTGCAACCGTCAACCATCCCCTGACAGATAGAGACAGGAGTGTCTTTAAACCTCTGTTACAGTCCAGCTTTCCCTGTAAGGCCACGGCAATATGAACCCTGGGGATGCTTTAAGAATTGATTTTGTATAACTGCAATAAAAAGAGAACTAGGTTGACAAGACAGATGCAAAAACTATAATGACAGGCAAAAATGCCAAGACAAAAATCCCCTCTGTCGTAATAATATAATATAATGAAAATATAAGACACTTGTCTAATGAAATAGTCTAGACTAATCTAATACAAATAACGAGGTTAACTTCTCCATAATAATATATAATGTAATAAATATAATAAAATATATTGTATAGTCATCGTTCATGAAAACATATTTGAAGCTGAGATTCAAAGGATTTGGTAGGTACAATCCTATGTATTAACTTTCAATACTGATCATATTTAATTTATTTTCAATAGTGTTAACTATCGATGTTTGTCATAGTTAATTTATACTTTATGTGTATGGATTCTGAATGTGTCTTTAATGGATATTAAAGATACATTCCTTATGGCACCTATACAACCCAGGTGAGCCATATTCGTGATAAAAAATGAGGCTAAACCTTCAAGTAAATGTATCCAATCAGCCATTGGGGAAGGATAAACTAGACTCCTAGGATTCCAGTTTCTGGAGAATTTCAATCGTGTACAAAGACACAGTTACAGAACTTTACATTTGGCTGAGTTTTTTACTTAAAATGGCTGAAATGGCTTTGACACCCCTGAGCCACCTCCACCCACTGGAGCAACGCAGGAAACACTCCCTGCTCCCAAAAAGAAGAGCTCGTTCTGTGTCTAAGCTTCTATTTTATCAATGAGGAAACTGCACTGAGAGGTGAACGAAATTACTATAGGGAACACACTTTTTAAAAAAATATATTTTATTGATTTTTTTTTTTTTTTTTTTTTACAGAGAGGAAGGGAGAGGGATAGAGAGTTAGAAACATCAATGAGAGAGAAACATTGATCAGCTGCCTCCCGCACACCCCCTACTGGGGATGTGCTCACAACCAAGGTACATGCCCTTGCCCGGAATCGAACCTGGGACCCTTCAGTCCGCAGGCCAGCGCTCTATCCACTGAGCCAAACCGGTCAGGGCAGGAACACTCTTGTGAAAGGCAACCTCAGGAGATTTTTGAGGTGAAGCACACACACATGCACACACATGCACACACATGCGCACACATGCACACGCTCCAACGGACAGCAAACAGTCCTGCTTTTAAGTGACGAGAAGAGCCTACAGCCTGTGTAAGAACTGAGCAAGGCTGACAGGAGTGAGGGCCGACCCACAGGTTCTCAGCCGGTACAGGGTCTGCTCCGGGACCTGCCCCTTCACTTTCCTTAATTTTCATCCCATAGAAATTCATTTCATCT
>NW_005871531.1:262782-273826 GCF_000147115.1 Myotis lucifugus
CGGGGTTGAGTGCTTCTGCAGACTTGCATGGAACTGCGCAACAGAGGGCATGAACCCATCAGCACGCCTGGGAGCCCCGGTTTCCAGCCAGGATTTGTACCACACATGTAACTGGCATTAGATAATAACAGTTCATGTTTCTGGTATAAAAGTGGGATTAAGTTAAGCTGAAAGGTCATCCAGCAGCACCTGCTAATTGGTACTTATTCTTCAAAATATCTTTTCAAATCTTCTGACTCATTCAAGACCAGTGTTTAATGTTTCCTTAATAAACAGTCTTCCTATACAAAAAGAATGTCTTCGAATAATTAAACCTGAATACGATTTTTTTTCTAACCAATCCCGTGTGTTATTCCAATGCAAATTTAAATAATTAGAAAATGCTATTGACCTTTTAGTGGAGTAAATTTGAACGTTTTGTATTTTTAATTTCTCAAGTAATAAAAAGGTGTGGAATTTTTTTTTTTTTTACAATATAAAGATGATTTTGGCAATCTTACCTACAACATAGTTGCTGGGCCTTAAATATTTGTTTACATTTTGATTGAATACAGCTTGGTGCTATCTGCCAAAAATTCTGTTTTAAAAGTTGGATTAATCCATGGATATTTAAGAATTTCTTTAGCATTGTGTTGGTTAATAGTTGCATTCCAACATTTTAAAAAGTAAACAAGGGATTTTCGCCTCCAGAAATTTTACCTAGTAGCCCAGTATAATTGTGTTGTCTTACGGAAACAGCCGTATCTCTTTATATTTTAGGGTACATGTACAAATTAATACTATTAACAAGTGAAGAAACACATATTTTCTCCTTAGCTTTTATGAGTTTTCACATACAGTTTTCTCCTAAAGAAATTTTAGTGAGTCATAGCATTATGAGAATTATTTTAATTTATGTCTATAATAGAAAAAAAAGGAGTCACAAAAAGGCCCTTGGAATTCAATCACAGCCAGGAGAGATTCAATTACTTGGGAAGTCTCTGGCGCTATGAGACAGACGTACAGAAATGAGAGGCAGACGTGGGTCATCATTAAACCGTAATGCCATGTGGCACTTCCCCCACCAAGCTTCGGCTGTAATCCATTTACATAGAATACGAGATGCAAACCAATAATTACAACACACATGCACCGCAGTGAGAGACAGGGATGCTGAGTGAAGTGAGCACTGACTTAGTTAGTCATTATGGTCATTTAGAATATCCGTGCGGGACACGCGCTCTCCGCAGAGTCCCTGTGTGGCAGGAATTCACCTGGCAGATGTAAGCCCCACTATTAAAAGGCGTGTCAGGCTCAAGCTGGATCAATTCTTCTTGACCAGAACGGGGTTCAATAGCAGCCTATGTTATTCTTTTTTGTTTCCTTGTTTTCTCAATCCTCACTCTTAACGACATTTTATCCATTGATTTTTAGAGAGTGGAAGGGAGAGACAGAGAAACACCGATATGAGAAAGACACATCGATTGGTTGCCTCCCAAACGTGCTCCAACTGGGGCTGGGGATCGAGCCTGCAACTGAGGTACATGCCCTTGACCAGAATCGAACCCTCAACCCTTCAATATGCAGTCCATGGGCTAGCGCTCTAACCACTGAGCACACAAGCCAGGCCTCAACCTATATTATTCTTAATGCTAATCTGCACTCAAGGTTGACTGCACAAAGCAGACTCTATGCTTAGCACAGCACCCCACACGTGGTTGCCATTTGCTAGCAGTAGCCACAAACCAGATGTTAAGGATCTTGAAAAGGGATTTTTTTAAATGGGTAGCTGCACTAAAGTTTTTTTATAATGTTTAAAACCCAGATCTTACCACTTCTTTGGTGGTAAATGTAAGAAATAATATATTCTTTGTAATAACCATGTGTGGTGTCAAATGGGCACTAGAGTTATTGGGGTGATCACTTCGTAAGCTATATAAATGTCTCATCACTACATTGTACACCTGAAACTAATATAATATCGTGTCTCAACTGTGATTGAAAAATAAAGGATACAAAATATATAAAAAATAAAAATAATTCTATCACTAAAAACTGTTGACCTTGGGAAAGAAATAGTGTTTGGTGATAGGTAAATAGCTAGGTAGGTATGTCAGTAACAGACAGACATCTCTTCAACAGCTGCAAAGAATCAAGCTGGAAAAGCCTTGAAATGTCTTAATTTACATAGGTAATAAGGACTTTACAACTTTTTATGGGTTAATCATTTACAATCTCTCACAAATTCATAACACAGAGGGGGGTTAATGTATAGTATCTTCCTTAGTTATGTGAATCTAAGGAGCTGCTATTCCATAATTGCAAATAAAATTTCATCTGGCTGTGCTTAATAATATCACACTTTATTCTTCCTTTAACTCAATAAGTTGTTCCGTTGACCTCCAGCTTCGTATTTTTAAAATTTGTATTGAAACAAGTTTCACTGCGGTTTGATTTGTGACGCAGATAACACTGCAAGCTCCCTCTGTACGTTGCATCTCAAAAGCCATTCCCATTCCCGCACAGTGCACAGATTAAGAAAGCTACACGGAGTAAGTAATGTGCCGCTATAATGTGAAAATATTCATCTTGTTCACGTTCTCCGGCTCCCACTGAAAGATTTATAACCCCACTGAAGCCAGAATTGATGAATCCATCACTGTCTGGAGCATTCTGATCATAATCAATAACACAATTTTACCCTTAAATAGGATTTCAATTAAAGCATATTCTTCAGAGCAATTTTACTTTAACAAAAAAAAAAAAATGGGCTTTTGTGCCTTGGATCATTAACCCATTGGATGCCAAAAAGCAAATTATTCTGGTCCCTGAAGTTCCATGTCAGAAAAATAATCAATGAAATCAAGTCTGACTCTCCTATTTTACATTTCCCACAGGCACATTTCATTAAAAAATTACATGATTATATTTCATCACGGAAAATGAAAAGTAATCTACTTTCATGGAATAATAGAACCGTGAAAGGTTTATCAGACAAAAGCAATGACACACCCAACACACTGCCTCAGAATGGACTCTGCCTTTTATCTGCAAAGATAACACTCCACCCAAACAACATTAACCTGTCATATCATTCTAAAATGTCACAAACAATCTTAAAAATCCGGTGAAATTTATGCGTGGTATAAAAAATATAAAGTGTTTTATAATAATCCTCCTATTCTATGTATTCATTTTTTTCATGTTCTCACTATTAATATATCCAAAGAACACAGATTTCTCCTGTGACACAATACAAAACTGCTTCCCTCAAAATAAATAAAAATTCAGAAATTATGTTAAATGTATAGTAGCTGTGAGGTCCTGTGTCCTGTCGTACTTGTATGAAGCTTTGGAGGAAGAAAAGAACGCTAGCCTGAAGGGCTACAGGACTAATACCTGTAATTTCCTAGTTATACTAGCCAATTTGACCAAAGTCTCTCTATTTTCTATTTTTATTTTTTTATCTTTATTGTTGAAATGATTACAGATGTCTCTCTTTGCTTTCCCCCCATTGTCCCCCTCCTCCCGATTCCCACCCTATCCAAAGCCTTCGCCACCCCATTCTCTGTGTCCATAGGTAATGTATACATGCATACAAGATCTTTGTTTAATCTCTTCCCGCCCCCACCCCTTCCCTCTGAGAATCATCAGTCCACTCCATTTCCATGCCTCTGATACTATTTTATTCACCAGTTTATTCTGTTCATTAGATTTCTTATTTTATTTTGATTTTTAGATTCAGTTGTTGATAGGTATGTATTTGTTGCCATTTTGTTGTTCATATTTTTTTATCTTTTTCTTTTTCTTCCTCTTCTTAAAGAATACCCTTCAACATTTCATATAATACCAGTTTGGTGGTGATGAACTCCTTTAGCTTTTTCTTGTCTGTGAGGCTCTTTATATAACCTTCAATTCTAAATAATAGCTTTGCTGGGTAGAGTATTCTTGGTTGTAGGTTCTTGCTATTCATCATTTTGAAAATTTCTTGCCACTCCCCTCTGGCCTGCATAGTTTCTGTTGAGAGATTAGCTGACAGTTGTATGGGTATTCCCTTGTAGGTATCTAACTGATTTTCTCTTGCTGCTTTTAAGATTCTTTTTCTCTTTAGCCCTTAGTATTTTAATTATGATGTGTCTTGGTGTTGTTCTCTTTGGATTCCTCTTGTTTGGGACTCTCTGTGCTTCCTGGACTTATAAGTCTATTTCTTTCACCAGGTAGGGGAAGTTTTCTATCATTATTTCTTCAAATAGGTTTTCAATATCTTGCTCTCTCTTCTTCTGGCACCCCCATAATGCGAATGTTGGTACACTTGAAGTTGTCCCAGAGATTCCTTGCACTATCTTCATATTTTTGGAATCTTTTTCCATTTTGCTCTTCTGGTTGGGTGTTTTTTGCTTCCTCACATTTCAAATCATTGATCTGATTCTCAGAATCCTCTACTCTACTGTTGAATCCCTGTAAATTATTCTTTATTTTAGTTAGTGTAGGCCAGTGGTCGGCAAACTGCGGCTCGGCAAACCGTGGCTGGTGAGCCACATGCGGCTCTTTGGCCCCTTGAGTGTGGCTCTTCCACAAAATACTGACTTCTGTGCATGGGCCACGAAATTTTAATTGCACTGTACGTGTCCGCCCACACGTGGTATTTTGTGGAAGAGCCACACTCAAGGGGCTAAAGAGCTGCATGTGGCTCATGAGCCGCGGTTTGCCAACCATGGGACTATGAGGACCATCTGTGACTACAGTGGGAGAGCTGCTGTGCAGGAGACACCTCTACCTCTATGGAGCAGGACTTGCTTCAGTGGGGCTTTGGTGCTCACTGAGTCAGTCCCTTATGGATGTGTAGAGTTGTAATCTGGTATGTTATAACACTGGCTCTAAGGTCTCCAGGGAGGTGCAGAGTCAACCACTACCTGGGACCACCCAGCAGGAGCTACAGAGAGATCTGTAGATTCCTCCTCTTTGTATCTGGTTTGGGAGTGCCCAGATGAGGCCCATCTATGAAGCAAGGCAGGCTGGTGCTGGTGCCGGGTATTGGGCCTTTTATTGATAGGTTTGTGGCTCCCTGATCCAGCTACAGCTTGTTTGAGAGATTTTAGTCTGAGCAAGGACAGGCCCTTCATATGCAAAAGCTGCTGCAGGCAGCTTGGGTGGGGTTGTAAATTGGATGAGGTGGGGTCTTAGGGAATCACCAGGGCAAAGCAAACAGAAATGACTACCAGTCAGCCCTGTGACCAGTAAGGTCCCAGCGTAGGAACAGTGATCCCTGCGAGCACCTCCGTCTGGGAGAAAGCCATCCCCGAATCCCTGCCCCAGTGCCAGATAACCTAGTTCTTTCTCATATGTGTCTGTGTTCCCAAAGGCTCGCCCTGGCACTGGAGCTCAGAGGAAGCGGGACCTTGTAAGTTCAGTTCAGGGTGCCAGCCTTTTAAGAGGAACAGCTGGGTCTCCAGCAGCCTCTGTGTTACTGAGCCCCAATCTGCATTGGTTTTTACAGCCCGTAGTTCTCACTGCCCATAGGAAGTTCTTCTCACAGCTCTGGGACCCTGGGCTGGAGGGCTGGTGTGAGGCTGGGACCCCTTGCTTCTCTGGGCAGCCTCTGCAGAGATGATCTCCCTCCCAGTTAACAAAGGGGCACACGTGGGTGCCGGACCAGCCCGTTCCAAGCCTCCGCATCTCCTACCAGTCTCAGTGGGCTTTCTTTACTTCTCTAGTTGTTGGACTTCCATTCAGCCAGCTTTCCAGCGGTTCTGGATGATGGTTGTTCTGTATTTTAGTTGTAATTGTGATGTGGTTGTGGGAGTCAGAGAGTATAGGCATTTACCTATGCTGCCATCTTGGTTCCCTCCAAAGTCTCTTTAAATTGTGGCCTAGTATTTTTATAATTGTTTTCTTTCTTTTTCAGACTCATTTTGCCTCCTATTGATATTTTGCTTTGCTAGTTAGCATTTATGATTAGAAAGTGTTTTATCCTGGATACTAAATATCAATTTGGGGACCTGTTTCCAAATAAATATATAAGATGGTGCATGGTCTATTGATAACTTATTACATTTTTGGTGAATGGGAGGAAATGGGCAAAGTGGCCTTTTACCACACTGGCAGAATTCCAGGCCATTTACTATGAAAGAAAGTGAGAATATTACAAGGAAGAGATCTATGGTGTGAAGGCTTTACCAACGACTCAGGGTAGAATCAGCTCTTGGAAGTCGAAACACCTTAATTACTCGCTCCACATTCTTCCCTGGATAGACGTCACGTTCTAGGGAAGGGATTTCAGAGAATGGCCACCTCGGCCACATCAAATGTTTATCACATCGTCGGTGATTAGTGTTACAGCAGCTCCTAATCGGGCTGGGTGGGAAGATGCCGAGATTTGGGATTGTTTCAAAAGAGCTTTAATTACTATGTTCCATTAGCAGTGTAGGCATCCTGGGAAATCAGGCATAGATATTAGCTTTTGGAAGATCTGTGCAGTGTTAATAAGAAGGAAGCCTGTTAGCTTGCAGGATAGTAGAAAGCTCAGGGAAGAATTACAATTGCTACTTAAAAGGTACCCTTTAGGATATCAATGAATTATTTGTTATATTCAGTATTATTTCAGCTTTTTATAGACTACTATACATGACTAATGTCATAAGTCAGTATATTCACTAAAGAGTAAAGCTCTTTGAGGTGAGAGCAATGAACTTGTACTAGTATTTCCACAAACACTTTCAGCCCCGCCCTGTGCAGACCCTCGTGGCTGGTTGGTGTCTGTGATCTGTCAGTCACAGTCCTGGCCCAGTGAGAATCTACACTGGGCCAGGCAGTTTGTCCAATCGATGAAGGGTAGGACATATAAAATATCTGGGGAAGGGTAGGAGCAATGGTTTTATTAGGACTTAAATACTTCTATTTTGATTTTATATCATTTCCTCTGCCATGCTATCTAACTGCTTACTCTTTAAAAAGTTAGTAATTATTCTAGATTTATTATATGATAAAATTCAGATTTAATTCTAACATGGTTTAAAGCAGATGTTCAAAATTATATGTGGCTTATATAAAAGAGATCATTTTTTAAAAGAGCTAATTGCTTTTTACATCAGAAACTGTGATCACAGCACTTTAACGCCCATGGCCACACCCCCTGCTCCAGGCCACCTTCCTCTAATGAGGAATTTTAAAATGTTGACTCAAATACAACTCCTGGAAGGGTTGGTCTGCTGAAGCTTTTATCAAGGAATTAGCATTAATTTGAATGTAAATCATCATTTCTTTAAATACATGTATATATAATTATTAATATACTAGAAGCCCATTGCACAAAGAGATTCGCGCAATAGGCCTTCCCTTCCCCTGGCTGCCGGCACCAGTTTTCCTCTGGCACCCAGGACCCAGGCCTTCTCTCCGGCCGGACCTTCAGTCTTCGCGGCTCTGGCCGGAGCCTTCAGTCTTTGCTCTGCCCCTTCGCGCCTATGTATGCAAATTGACTGCCATCTATGTTGGGTTAATTTGCATACTCTCCTGATTGGCTGGTGAGGGATGGCCAATTTACATGTTTGTCTATTATTAAGTAAGACTAGAGACCCAGCACACGAACTTGTGCGCAGTTAGGGTCCCAAGGCCTAGCCTGTGATCATGGCCATATTCTGCCCGATCGCCAGTCCCCAGTTCCACCCTGCCAAGGCCACCAATCGATTGGAGCCTGAGGGCCGGGAGGAGGGACCAAGAGGTCTGCCTTCTTCCCGCTCGCCAATTGCCGCTGCTTCTGATAGATTGAAGCCTGGCCGCCCTGATCAGGGTGTTGGGGGCAATCTGGCCCGCATCAGGCCGGTTTGCTGGCTGCAGTGGGTGTCATAGCTACTGGTCATTAGGTCGTTATGGTCATGATGGTGTTACGGTCTCTGGCTTTTTATATATATAGATATTTGTATATTTAATGCTATGCAATAAGTGTTATTCAAAATATGAATGTTCTCTGACAGTGGTTAAAACAAAAGCGTATGAAGGGAGGAAGTCTTTGGGGAAGCACAATGCAATGCAGTTAATAATTGCAGCAGCCGTGAAACCTGTGTGAGATTTTAGCTAATTAGCAAAAGGACTGTGAGACCATATGGTGAAACAGTATGTATTATCTTCCCACACCAAAATAATGTTATAAAATTAAGCTTTTCTTAATTAATTCAGTGTTAAAACTCTTATTTATTCACTGAATTCTATGACCAACTGAAATATAATTTGTAAATATGTCAGCCCTTTGGGATCATTTTAGACCATATTTTAATCTAATGTAAAATAGACGACAATAGTGACGATATTTTTGGTATCTGATTTGGGGCAGATAGGAAACCCCTGAAATGTCACATTATTCTTTTCATGTTCATTATGAGCCACTATCCAGATTAATGTTGAAATAATTAGTTTTAAATTAGTGATTGGATTGTGATCCCCAGGATGTAGTTTTCACATAATGAAATGCCTGTGGAATGGTACCTGAGACATTATTTTCATGTGACTGTGTTACAGAAATGTCCTCACGAGCAAAGATTAAATATTACAGAGGACTGGTGTTACCATATTCCTGTTTCTTTTGCAAAACTAAAGTCCATTGTTCATTAAAGCATCTATTGGACCTTATACAGGAGGATACACTGACTGTTGAGCTAGTGCTTGAAAAATGTAGTCATTCCAGATTATTTTTTCATTATATAATAACTACTAAATAATCTGGTGTTTTTTTCTTGTTTTCTCTGCCAGGAATCACTTTTCTCATTTACTAAGTGCTCTGTCATTTCCACAACCCAGTTCCCAATGCTGTTGGAACAGATGGCCTTGTCTGTTATTTCATAGAGAGAGGTCATCACTTCTGAGATGGTCCATCTTCAGTAAACCTCTCTACTGTATCATTCCTTGACTGTAAATTAGGGATAACAATACCCTGTAAGTGGTACTTTACTACAAAACTACTGTACTCAAAATAGCCTGATACTGGCATAAGAATAGGCATATAGATCAATGGAATAGAACAGAGACCCCAGAAGTTGACCCAAGACATTACACTCAATTGATATTTGAGAAAGGAGGTGAGAGGATACAGTGGAGTCAAGATAGGTCTTGAATAAATAGTGTTAGGAAAATTGGACAGGTACATGCAAAAAAGAAAGAAAGAAAGAAAGAAAGAAAGAAAGAAAGAAAGAAAGAAAGAAAGAAAGAAAGAAAGAAAGAAGGAAGGAAGGAAGGAAGGAAGGAAGGAAGGAAGGAAGGAAGGAAGGAAGGAAGGAAGGAAGGAAGGAAGGGAAAGAAAGAAAGAAAGAAAAGAAAGAAAGAAAGAAAGAAAGAAAGAAAGAAAGAAAGAAAGAAAGAAAGAAAGAAAATAGACCACCAACTTACACCATACATAAGAATAAACTCAAAATGGATAAAAGACTTAAATGTAGGTCATGAAACCATAAAAATCTTAGAAGAAACTATAGGCAGCAAAATCACATACATCTCTTGTGGCAATATGTTTACCGATACATCTCCTAGGGCCGTGGTTGGCAAACTGCGGCTTGTGAGCCACATGTGGCTCTTTGGCCATTTGAGTGTGGCTCTTCCTAAGCCTTAGGAGTACCCTAATTAAGTTAACAATGTACCTACCTATATAGTTTAAGTTTAAAAAATTTGGCTCTCAAAAGAAATTTTAATCGTTGTACTGTTGATATTTGGCTCTGTTGACTGTCCTAGGGCAAAGGTAACAAAGGAGAAAATAAACAAATGGGACTACGTCAAAATAAAAAGCTTCTGCATAGCAACAGAAACCATCAACAAAATGAAGAGAGGGCCCACTGTATGGGAAAACATATTTGCCAATGATACATCCAATGAGGGGTTAATTTCCAAAATATGTAAGGAATTCAGACAACTTAACAAAAGGAAGACAAATAATCCAATTTTAAAATGGGCAAAGGACCTAAACAGACACTTCTCCAAAGTGGACATACAGATGGCCAAAAAACATATGAAAGTCACTAATCATCTGAGAGTTGCAAATTAAAGCGACATCCATATAGTAAGAATAAATGACATTTTATCACCTCACACGTGTCAGAATAGCTATCAACAAATCAATAAGTGCTGGCGAGGATGTGGAGAAAAGGGAACCCTGGTGCACTGCTGATAGGGATGCAGACTGGTGGAAAACAGTATGGAGTTTCCTCAAAAAATTAAAAATGGAACTTCCATTTGATCCCACTTCCAGGAATATATCCTAAGATCCAGAAACACTAATCAGAAAGAATATATGCACCCCTGTGTTCATAGCAGCACAATTTACCATAGCTAAGATTTAGAAACAGCCCAAGTGCCCACATTAGATGAGTGGATAAAAAGCTGTGGTACATTTACACAGCTGTGAAAAAGAAAGAGCTCTTAGCATTTGCAACAGCATGGATGGACCTGGAGAGCATTATGCTAAGCAAAATAAACCAGTCAGAGAAAGACAAATATCACATGATCTCACTCATATGTGTAATCTAATGAGCAAAATAAGCTGATGAAAAAAAGGGATCCAGAGACATGGAAGCATGGAACAGACGAACAGATTTCAGAGGGAAGGAAAGTGTGGGGGTGGGCGGGTGGGGAGAGATTAACCAGGGAACTTATATGGATACTAGAGGCCCGGTGCACAAAAATTTGTGCCCTCGGGGGGGGGGGGGTCCCTCAGCCCGGCCTATGCCCTCTTGCAGTCTGGGAGGATGTCCACCTGCTGGCTTAGGCCCACTCCCCGGGGGATCGAGCCCAAGTTGGCAGTCAGACATCCCTCTGGCAGCCTGGCAGCCCTCGAGGGATGTCCACTTGCCAGCAGGGAGCAGGCCTAAGCTGCAGTCGGACATCCTTAGCACTGCTGAGGAGGTGGGAGAGGCTTCCCACCACCACCGCTGTACTGGCAGCCGTCAGCCTGGCTTGTGGCTTGAGCAGAGCTCCCCCTGGTGGAGCACACTGACCACCAGGGGGCAGCTCCTGCATTGAGGCATCTGCCCCCTGGTGGTCAGTGTGTGTCATAGTGACCAGCCATTCCCAGTCCATCCTGCTGTTAGAG
>NW_005871531.1:274132-277642 GCF_000147115.1 Myotis lucifugus
GCCGTTTTCAGGCTGGCCAAGCCCCCTGGTGACGGAAGCTCCCAGTCTCTCTTTTTTTTCTTTTTTTTTATTCTGGGATTTATTTACCTTCTATAATTGAAACTTTGTAGCCTTGAGAGGAGCTCAGAGCTGGCCAGGGCGGGCGGGAGGGAAGCCTCCTGCTCACTCCAGCTCCGTGGCCACGGCCGGCTGAAAGCAGGTATCTGGGGTTTATTTACCTTCTAATTGAAACTTTGTTGCTTTGAGTGGAGCTCAGAGCCAGCCGCAGCAAGCTTGGCTTCCTCCATCATTGGGGCAACCAAGCCTCCAGCTTGCTCTAGCTCCTTGGCTGCCGGCCGCCATCTTGGTTGGGTTAATTTGCATATAGTCGCTCTGATTGCCTGGTGGGCGTGGCTTAAGGCATAGCGAAGGTATGGTCAATTTGCATGTTTGTCTTTTATTAGTGTAGATATGCATAGCCCATGGCCACAGACAATAGAGTGGTGAAGGCCTGGGAGGGGCGGGTGTGGGGTGGATGAGGTCAATGGGAAACAAACAAGCAGACAAACAAAGGGAACCTTTGTAATACTTTCAACAATAAAGATAAATTTTTAAAACAGACAAAATGGACATTTCCCCTTGCTCATGGGCACAGAACAAGACATTGAGAGATCTGGGCACTGCCCACATGGTCTTGTCCAGGTGTTTCAGTCACGCCGCCAGTAACTTTTCAGTTCTGGAGTACAGACACATCTATTTCTCTTGTTTCTGAGTGCTGGGTCCAGGCCATTCAGGGCTAAAGCATGGCTGCACCACTTCTTGAAACCAAAAGCATGCATTCTCTCTAACCCTCCACTTCTCTCTCTGAAAATAGGAGGTCCCTATCTTAGCAGGTAACTGTGAACATCAGATTGAAAAGTACATGTGTATTTATATGCTTGAGCTGCCATTAACAATAACTAAGTAACTAACTAAATAAATAAATAAATAACACACTTTGTGTTATGGTAGTCATTATCTACCTTCACATAAATATTTAAATCGTCCCTGTGATGTAAACACTATAGAGCAATATATCAAGGGCAAGAGTAGAATTAAAGTATGAAATTAAGATATGTACTTAAGGGACAGGTTTTCCTATATAATAAAGCTCAGCGATCGAATGGCGGAATGACCAGAACAACTGGCCGACTAGTCGCTATGATGCGCACTGACCACCAGGGGGCAGACGCTTAATGCAGGAGCTGCCCCCTGGTGGTCTGTGCGCTCCCACAATGCGAGCACCGCTTGACTGACCAGGATGAGAGACTGCTACCGTAGCAGGCACTCTCCTGACCAGGATGAGCGGCTGTTCCTGCTGTGGGCTGATCCCCGCAGGCCACACCCCCTACCAGTGCACGAATCCCATGCACCAGGCTTCTAGCTTATATATCATACTAGAGGCCCGGTGCACAGATTTGTACACCAGTGGGGTCCTTCAGCCTGGCCTGCGCCCTCTTGCAATCCTGGACCCTTGGGGGATGTAGTAGACGTGAAGTGGCAGGCGGCCGGGAGGAGCCCAAGCCCAGACCAGGCACCGTGCCAATCCCGCTCATCCTGACCCTGCTACACCTGCTGCCGCCGCCTCTGGTAAGCTTGCTGAGTGGCGCTCCTGCTGTGGGAGTGCACTGACCACCAGGGGGCAGCTCCTGCATTGAGCGTCTGCCCCCTGGTGCTCAGTGCACATCATAGCGACCAGTCAATGGGTCGACCGGTCGGAAGGTCTACCAGTAGCTTAGGATTTTATACACACACACACACACACACACACACACACACACATATTCATTTCAAGGCATGTTCAATCATTGATATGAATAACATAAACATGGGCTGTGGGTAAGATCATAGATAAATAGGTCCTATGCCGGCTGTCCTTAGTGAGCTGTGCCCTTAGGGAACTCTCCCAGAGCCCGTACAGGAATAAGTTGCTCAGAATCCTGTTCTCAAATGTTAGTCCCTCACAGTAAGAAATTCACCTGACATCACTCTACAGCATGCCTGTGTGCTTACCTGACAGATGTTTCCTAAAATGACATTTACTCTTACTCTCTGTGATATTTTCTATTTTGTCTATTTTATTTCTTACATCTACAGCCATTAAACGGGTCAAGATTTATAGTTTGAAAAATACTGGGCTTGATGTGTTGAAGGTCCATTTTGTCTAAAGCATTATTATTTGTTCCCAAGAATGTCACTTTCAATGGTGATGAAAAAATAAAGTAAAATAAAAAAGAATGTTACCTTCATTTTGAAATTCATTTTGTAAAAATATTACCCAGCTGGGATGGCTCAGTGGTTGAGCATCGACCTATGAACCAGAAGGTCACGGTTCGATTCCAGGTCAAGGCACATGCCTGGGTTTCAGACTCGGTCCCCAGTAGGGGGCATGCAGGAGGCAGCTGATCAATGATTCTCTCTCATCACTGATGTTTATATCTCTCTTCCTTTCTCTCTGAAATCAATAAAAATATGTTTTAAAAAGATTATAGTCATTATGTAGCAGTAAATCAAGCCTATTGGCACAATAAAATCTAAGTGTAGTATGCATTTCAGTGTTGTTCTATGGAGAATCCTGTAGTGGTTAAGACCTTGGGGTGATCCGACTACCACTTTCTAGTACCTTCCTCATGCTCTGAGAGAGCTTGGCTTCCTTACTGCAGATGAATTTTGGACACAATGTCTTGTAAGGGTATTGGTTTTCCTCCCTCATGTAATAGCTGTGCAGCCTAAAACAAGATATTTATCTTCTTGATAGACAAGCAATTAACTTTGGGGGGGCGGATTTAAAGGCAGGAAAGCACATCTGTTAGGACGCTGGAAGTAAATAGGAATTTCTGACAGGACAGGCGCACACAGCCTTGAGTGTGTTATGCCGCAGCCGGAGCTGCGTCAGCACCTCATTGCGAACCTCGGGGATTATCCCTCTGCAATAAAACTCCTCTGGACTGAGGCTTATTGAGATTCCGAGCTTACTCACCAACAACCTTCGCTTTCCTGAGCACGGAGAGAGGGTTTGCTTCTCCTGCCTCTCTAAGGGGGTGTGTGTGCCTGGGCTGCCTCTCTACTTAGAGAAAGATGAGTGTCTTATACATCACAACCCAGCTCACCGATCATTCAAGTATGCTGACGTAAAGGCAGTGTGGAAGCGGGTTCGGCACATGGGACAGGGTAGTGTGCATAGGAGTTCTTGCTGACCGAGTGCTGGCCGCAGGTTGGGGCAGGTGTCGGATACTCTCCATTCCCCGTGCGCTGGGGAGATTGAACACACCCCGCCATGGGTCCTCTCCTGAAGGTACTGAGATTGGGAGCAGCTGGGTGATTTTGTCATTCCTGTCCTGAAATGTGTTCCAAACAGTTTTAAAAACGATTTCAGATTTAGAGAAAAAGAAGAATAGAAACCGTGTTTTATTTTTAGTTACGCTAAAACATGGAGGACACTCCAAGGAGGAATAATGTTTGGACATTAAGAGCAGTGGTTTCCAACCCTGG